>NC_056728.1:541059022-541171522 GCF_019279795.1 Protopterus annectens | reverse complement strand
GTCAAAGTCTCACATGCCTTCTTCAGTTATCCTATGCACTTGAGGGGCAGATTTGTCAACCCGATACCACACCTTCAGACCAAATCCCAACGTCCTGTCAAGCAAGACACATCATTGACCCTCTACAAACTCAGTAACACTGAATGGGTAACTAACTGTATCCCAATGGTTCCACCCATCCGAACATGTGGGTTGAACTTTGCTGGTTGGTGAAAACCCTAGAACTGTTAGTCTAATAACTTCCTATGCTCCTATGATTGTTGAGACTCAGCTCCACCTGAGGGAACCCCCACAATCCCCATAAACAGTCTCTAACAATGTTCCACCCTTCCCCCAACCTACCTCTACCTCCTTTCCTCCCGAATAAGTAAGATTATCTGTGACCTTATTGTCCTACACTGCAGCCACTAGAGCATCCGCCCCATCAGAATCCATTACCTTGCCACTCCGCTCTCTGTGCACTGCCCTTTGTGGCTGCATTATGTACTACTCTGGTGACAGGGACATCTACTGCAACAGCCTCCATCATTTCTTGGGCCTCCTCATTCTGGCAATCGACCGAGGTCCACTCAGTACCTCCTGTCCTACAAAAGAAGGAAAGAAAAAAACACTGTAAATTTACAGCACACATGGAAACAACACTTCTTAATGATCACATTAAGCCCTGTCAGGCACCTACCCTATTGATCAACTGCCCAGCCACTGCACTCACCTACAACACCAGTCCTCAATAGAATGGAACTTTGACAGCTTTCCCTTTGAGCTGCTTTGTTGTACAAACATCCCTAATGCAGCCTGCACCCAGCAGTGTTAATTAAAATACCTGAAACTCAGGAGAAATACTTACATAACATACCCACACCTCCCAGGTGTATATTGAAAGTGTGAGTTAATACAACTCGGTCCCCAGCCCACCTACATAGGCCCAGTTTCTGCTTTTGCAGAATACTGGAACAACCAACTTTGTTGTCATAATGACCACTATGGTATGCGTCTGAGCAGTTTGGTGACTCCAGGTTTATAAAAATGAAATGTTGCATCATGTTCACAGATTGCATAGTTAGCATATAATCATCCTTAGCATGGATTTGCAGACATGTCAACTGTGATTTGCATATCCTTTAGTGCTGTAACCAGATCCAGGTAGTTATATACAGTCGGCGACGAATATTAATTGCCATCAGCAAGCACATACTGCGGACTTCATAACCTTCAGAAAATGCCTTCCAATGCAAGACCCATCATTTCAACTACAAGAATTGAAAAAAAGATAAGTCTCGAACCCTATCCCTTGCTGAAATCTACCTCTTCGGCTACCTCAGGGCAGCAGTCCACTCCTCCAAAAGCAATAAATACCTGCCTGTCATCCCTCTCACTTTCATCGTGGAACATGCCTAAACTACAATGGAACCACAACCCAATATAGAGATAATTTCTAGAATATACTGCTTTATAAGCATAGAAAGCTGAGAGATAACTGGTGTTACCCCATACCTCCCCACTATTGCTGTTACACAGTCCTGTCATTCTTTAAATATTGCTCTTACACTTTGAAAGTGAACAAAATAATAATTTATGAAAGGTGGACCAAAATAGTAAATGGACCACGGCAATCAAAATGTATTACTTGTAAAGCTAGAATGCTAGCCAGATGGCTCGCTTAAATAGACATTGTCGAGTGGAAGCTAAGCAGTTGTATTGGACTGCATATGCATGCATGCATAGGATGCATGAGGCAAACATCTGGCAACAGAATATGGTCAGTCCTGCAGCTGCTAAGCAAATAAGGGAACCTCTGACTAGGGTCAGCTGGATAATCTAGCGATGAGGAAGCTAGTGAAAGAACATCTACAAAATATTCATTTTTTTTTTGTTTTGTTTTTTATATATTAGTCATATGAACTGCATGCTACACATGAAAATTTACTCCCTCAGAAAATCCATTTAATTGAAAATGATGGAACAAAATGCAATAAAATAGGAAAAAGCAAGACATAATACAAATCAAATCCAAAAGTCACATTAATTTTAGCAGCAACCTCTTCTAACAGCTCTTAATAAAACATGTGCATTTGAATGCATTTAAAATCCAACATGTTTTATAAAAAAGGAACTATTAATGCACTCATAATCCAATGTTATTCATAGGTTCATAGGTAGGTACTAGGCTATTGGCCCAAGGGCCTATGTAAGCCTAGCCGACAAGGTTCCCTGGCTTACGCCACACAAGAAAGTTATTTTCCTGTGCCACTGTCGAGCAGAGACAAGAAGTGATCCCCGGATCTCCGGGGTTTATTTCCTATTTCCCATCCACTCATCAAGATTTTTCTTGAAGAGTGCTAATGAAGAACTTTGCTTGACATAGATGGGTAGCCTGTTCTAGAGTAAGGGAAGTCTCTGGGACAGGAATCTATCCCTCCAGCATGTCCTGTTTATTGTGGTGACAAGGTTTAGGTCCCAAGAGCGTGTAGCTTGGAGGGATTGGGATTTCTTTAGGTGTAGCATGTCCAACAGCTCTGGGTTTGACATTGCTTTATATGTTAGGCAGAGATCACCTTGAAGTAGGCGATATGCTATGGAGTAAAGCTGGAGTTTTTTGAGACGGTCAGTGTAGAGCATTTGTTTGAGGCCAGTAATCCTCTTTGTGAGGTACTTCTGTGGCCTTTCCAGCTGCTGCAGATGTCTTGTGAGGTACATACCAAAAGGGGTGTTGTACTCTATAATGGTCTTAATTAGTGTCGAGTAGAGGGGAATATTGACCTCTTTTTTCCTAGATGAGAGCCCTTTTATGATGAGGTGTGCCACATAGAAGGACTTCCTGACTACTGTGGTGATGTGACTATCAAAGGAGAGACTACTGTCCACCTGGGTCCCAAGGTCTCTTATCACACATTTGGTGTTAAGTAGATTGCTGCCTATGTGGTAGCTCATGGGTACAGAGTTTTTACCAAAGGGGATGACACTGCACTTTTTGGCATTGAGCATTGAGCTTGAGGCCATGGCTCTGACACCAGGCATCTAACTCAGCGAGGCCCTTCTGTAGGATGTCCACATCATTTGGGGATTTGACTATGGCTCCTAGTTTGCAGTCATCTAAGATCTTCATTAGCCAGAGGCCTTCCATGTTAGCCTGTACTTCAGAGAGGTCCCAGGACTGAACACTGTGGTACTCCACTTGTCACTGGTTTGAGGTCAGATTTGGAGTCTGCAACATTTACATTGTGGGTTCTGTCAGTGAGCCAGTTGGCTACCCATCTTGTGACGTAGGGATTTATACCTAGTTTAGTGAGTTTAGCTATAATTCCACAATGGAGGATGGTGTTGAAAGCCTTGGCAAGGTCAAGATAGGCTGTGTGAACCATCTTATCCTCATCTACGGCTTTGGTGACTGCCTCAAAGAAGTCAATCAGGTTCAGGAGGCATGATCTGCCTTTCACAAATCCGAACTGGGTGGGATCCAGAGTTACCAATATCTTTGTTTATGAGTTCCATGATGATACGTTCCATGGCCTTGCAGACCAGACTCGTCAGGCTAATAGGGCGATAGTTCCCGGGATCAGTGGTGTCTCCCCCTTTGTGGAGTGGGATAACTACTGCTAAGGACCATTCAGTGGGCATAAAGCCTGATGCGAGGCTATTATTGAACATTGTGCTTAGGTGGGGAGCCAGTTAATTCTGAAGTTCGTGTAAAACGCAGTCTGGGATGTTGTCTGGTCCCATGAATGCTGTGTTTCTGGCTTTAGAGAGTAGTTGTGATTACAGGGACTCTGCATTCTTCCTGTATAGATATGGGCCCTTTAGGGGGTGGGGGGGGGGTAAAATTACCACTGAACCTATCTGCCAGGATGTTGGCAATATCAGTTGGTTCTGTAATTTTCGTGTGATTGTGCTGTAACTCAGAGCAGATCTGGGTGTTGCCATCGAGATTCTTGACATAGCTATAGAATGCTTTGTGGTTGTCCTTAGAATTAGTGGTGATTTTGTTTTCGTAGCTAGCTTTGGAGGATCTTACAAGGGATCTCAGCTTCTTACTGAGGCTGACCAGGGATCTCCTCCACTCATGGGATTTTACTCTCTTTTGCAACAGTTTCTTCCTTCTGTTGTACAGTTTGTTTATGGCAAGGGACCACCAGATTGGCTTCTTTTTTTGGAGGATAGCGTCTTGGTTCTGTTTGGGATAGCACGGTCCATGCACTTGTGTAAGTGCTTATAGAGTGCATTTGTGTAGGATTCATCAGTTGCAACTGTATTGGCCATCTGCATGGGTGTCATGAAATTCACCACTTCTGTCTTAAGAAGCATGAAGTTGGCTTTGGAGAAATTTTTTATCATGGTTTCCTTAATGGGGGGTGGGGTCGGGATGTAGATATCAAGGGTAATTAGCTTATGGACGGATCGGACCATCAAGGAGTTGACTTCAGGTGTGGAACACCGGTCACTCATGTTGGTAATGACTAGGTCTAGGATATTGTTGGCCCTGGTGGGGGTGTGGATAAGTTGATCCAGGGCATTGGAGTTTATGAATTCCAGAAAGCGTTAAGCTAAGGAGTTGGTAAACGAGTAGTTTTGCCAGTTAGTGGTGGGGTAGTTGAAGTCATCCATTATTATTGCAAACTGCAAAAATTGCACTTCATTTTATATTGGGAAAACCAACCAAATATTTAAGAGAAGGATTCTATGACATTTAAATGATATACATAAAAGAGGCGTACATAATGCTTTAGTGCTGCATGTTACTAGGTTTCCGAATCATAGTTTTGTTTTTAAGGCCATTGACAAAATTTATAAAGGAATAAAACGAGGTGATATGGCAACTAAAACTGAAGTATGTGAAACAAAATAGATAATAAATTTACTAACAGACTGCCCGCCAGGATTGAATGTTGTCATTCCTTTGAAACCAATCCTGAAAACTAGAAGACCTACCATTATGTGAATGAGAAGGTGTGTACCTTAGTAAATTAAATCATTGGCTGTTATTACTTCCAGTTAAGAAAAGGGCGATGTCCGCTATCTCAGTGACTATTGGATAAGTCTCAAATAAAGAAAGAAATGGAGTCCCTGTTTGATACGATCTGACGAAGGTTTTACCGAAAGCGCTTATCGTGGTATTTTGGGATTCTCAAGTTTTTGCCTCGTCTACATTGTAGAATATTTCATTTTTATACTATTGAAAACCTTGGATGCTACTTAGAAAGGTCTACTAGTCTAGATAAGGGGCCTGAAGTGCTTTACACTTGGGAAGCGTTAACCAACGTGGAGTATTTAAATCTTGAAATACTCAAGCTTTGTGTTTCATCTTTTGAAGAGCGTTTTTCCAGCTCAGAACTCTGTAGCATTGTATGCTTTGCACCTTCCTATGCCAAGTGTTCCTATAATATGAACTTTAAAATTTGTGTATACCTCTGAGAAGTTAACGTTGTTTATTGCCATTGGGAACAATGTTCTCAGTATTTTACCACAATTTCTGGGGAATATATTAGTACCGAAAGGTTTGTGTGGCATATTTTTAAAATTATTTGAAGAATGCAATAGGACTGAAAGGTCTGTGTGATACTTTGTACTTTTTGCTATCTGAACTATTTTTAAGGAAACACATAAAACTTTTTTGAAGAAAAATTTCTTGAGTTGTTTGTACATCAATTTCAGCTGTGGAGTTGCGGCTTGATTTTTTTACTTGACTTATTATTAGGGTGTTTGGTTGAACCCTAATATTTTCCAGTACATAAAGAAAAGAGGAGTGGGAATCCTGGGACATGGTGGGGGATCTTTAGCAAGCTACAGTTTGGATTGCAGTTTTGCCCAGAGTTAGTTGCACTTGGATAACCTCAGATGCATTATGCTGAGCAACTAGCCTGGAGGTGTGGATATCCCTAATGAATATGGACACACCTCCACCTTTGGTGTTTCGGTCCAGGTTACATGGCAGAAAAGTGTGGTATGAGTTATAGCCTGGTAGTGCAGGGGTGCTGTCTGGAGCCTTGAACCAGGTCTCAGTCACTGCACAGATATTGATGTTCTCCATTTTAAGGAGCACCTCGAGTGAGTGCATTTTGAGATTTAGACTTCTAGCATTAAATAGCATTACCCTCAGTTTTTGCTTGCCTGTTCCTGTTACGGTGGTGAATTTGTCATTTGAACCTTGCCTAAAAAGGCACTATATGGGCGGCAAGAGCCTTAGCAAGTATCCAGAGTCCCAGGGGGACAGGAGTAGGCCATCTCTGGCAAGGCATCGTGGTCTGTCGACCATGTCATCCCAAGCAGACAGATACTGGATCCCCTTAGAATGACACCAGAAGCTTAGCCAGTTGTTGAAGTCAATCATTTTGTCTTTGTATTGCGGTATCATTCTGGGAGATGGCAGAATGCTACTCAGGGCTAGGGTCATTCCTGCCTGGGCTACAAGATCGGAGAGCTCTTCCATGTCTCTTTTCATGTAGTCCAGGGAGGTACATCTCAGGTCATTCACACCAACATGGACAATGACAGAGTCTTATTTGTACTTGTTGTGGAGTGACCTGAATGCGTGGGTTATGTGGCAGATCCTGGCACCTGACAGGCAGCTGACAGTAACCTTCTCCTTGTTTAGCCTGGTGAGTGGGACATCAATGTGCCTTACTATAGAGTCACCTATGACTAGTGTGTTGGGTACATTGTTTTGCCTTATTGGCTGTGGGTGAGTGGCACACTGAGTCTGTAAGCTATGTGTCATTTGGGTTGTGTTGGGGGATGGAGGTTGCTTACGTTTTTGCTTTTGAGGTCTCTGTTGCTTAGACAGATTATTATTGAGAGCATCCACAAATGTTTTTGTGTTACTATGTGTGGACTTTGGTGGTGTAGATTTAGTGAGACTATGTGATGAGTGTGGTGTGGTGCAAATGCTTACCTTCTCCTCTTAACTGTCAAGTTCAGTCTTGGTTGAAGAGAGCTTTACCTCCAGTTTGGCTAGATAAGTGCATCTCTCACAGGTTGTAGTGTTGGGTGGTAGGAGGAGAGGGTTGTTTGTGTACATGAGGCAATTTCTACATTGCCTCAAGATGCCCAGATTCATCAGATAGACAGGAGAGAACACTGGGAGCTGACCCTTGGACATGCCTGAATAAAAAAAATGTTTTCCTCTAGATAAGTGAGGAAAGTGAGTACAACAGCTGTTTTTCTCTAAGCAAGTGAGAAAAGTTAAGTACAAAAATTGTTTTCCTCTAGGTAATGAGAAAGGTTAAGTGCTACAGTAATTAGTAGCTTATTTAGTGCTTACAAGTTCTGAACAAGTACTGAGCACGAATAAGCAAATTTAAGTGGTAAAACTAAGAATCTGTATCTGCAGTAGACGAGTTACAGGTTAGAAACAAGTGCAAATGCAGGCTTTTAAATCAGAAAGTTGAGAGAGATGGAAAATATTGCCCAAACAGCCAATAACTATAATTTCTGGTCCAGAATCACTCCTTATGTGGTAGACAGGTTACTTAGTGCTTACCACTCCCACTGATAAGCTAGAAGGCTTCTCTCCAACACAGAAAGTCTTGGGGGGCTCAGAAGCTTACATGCAGTCCTGTACACAGCAAATCTGTATCTGGACTACACTAGTTACAGGAAAGATAGTAAACAGGCTTACACTATTTTTTTACAGAAAAGTAGCTACAACAGCAGTAAAAACAATTCAAATGCAGTGCAAGCTAGCACACTTGAGTATGTAGCAATACTAGACCAAACACAGTTTAAAAAATGCAATTAAATTAAAAAGGACTAAAAGCAAGTGCAGAAGGAGTTTATTAGGTAGAATGTGGTAAAGAGGTGGGACTGGGGGAGTGTCCCAGATCAAATCTACAGTGGGGCAGGCAATTGCAAAAGCCACTAAATTTAAACTACGAGCCAGAAATAGGGAGGGTGGAGCAAAACACTTTCAGCAGAGATCTGAAAAACTATAAGCAACAATTAACAGTACAAACTCTAAAACCAAAAAAATATACTTAGCTCTGCATATTTCCAGATAGATTGAAAAGCAGTCTCTCAGAACACGGGCTCCAGCAATGAAATGCAGGCTGTTACTAACAGGTCTAATTTTATGCAAGTGATCCTTGAGTTAGATAACACATAAGCTGTAAAAAACAGATATACCAACTGAAGACACAGCAGAAAATAGGGGGAGGTGGGGAAAACACTTTCAGCAGAGATCTGAAAAACTATAAGCAACAATTAACAGTACAAACTCTACAACTAAAAAAATATACTTAGCTCTGTATATTTCCAGATAGATTGAGAAGCAGTCTCTCAGAACACAGGTTCCAACAATGAAATGCCGGCTGTTACTAACAGGTCTAGCTTCCTTGTACTTCTGCCCTCCCCACAATGGTTAAGCAAACTTGCATATGCAGTGAGCCACTGTAAGCTGGAAGCCCGCAAAACCCATACATTTTCCCTGCAAGTCTGACAGGAGCAGTCGAAAACACGAGACACTAACCGGTCACTATCAAGGTCATACTAAGACAGCAGCTCACTTCCCCTAACCCATCTAAGGCCGCACAGCATAATTCTCATCCACCCTCGCAGCAATGAGTGATCACAGTTGTGGCCAAGAGGGTTGGCAACAAACAAACCAAGTCAACACTGTATGCATTTTGACATTCCACAGCATACCTCACCAAAACCACCACTGTACCAAACCAAAACACCTGCACAGCCGACTTCACACCAAAACCCAACAGATATGGGTTACACAAATAAAACTGTGCAAAGTCTCTGCATAAACGTTTTATATATTTAATTATTTGAAAAAAGGCTATTTATGAAAAAATTGAAATATGTTGTGTTAAAGTTATTTTTGTACCCCTTGTAAACTGTGAAAGTGTCTTTAATATTATTTAGAGATACAAACAATTCGTAGTTTCTCAAACTCACTGTTTGCAGAAGTACCTTTATTTAAAAAATGACCTCAGGATGACTTTATTGTGAATCTAAAAACTAAAGCAGCTCTCCTGGATCCCGTGATGTTTCCTTCATGGGTGACTGAAATAGAAAGTTGAAAATCTTACTAAGGTACATATCACATGTAGGCTAGATAAACTGGATTTCAACCCCCATTATCTGAATTTTAACTTAAAAGTTTAATGGTTGTGTGATGCCACTGGATCTATAAATGAACAAAACCATTAAAGAATAACTTACAACAGTTTTCAGTCAGCCTCTTTTGGAGTATCAGCATAACATACTAGTGAAGCATTTTGCCTAAAGGATTAGTTTTGTTATTCACATTGATCCTGATCAGTATGGCACAAAACAACGGCTGTCCCAACTCTCCCAACTCAAAGAACAAAACTTCTACACACAAGCTCTCATTTCCAGAGAAACCCTCAGTAGCCACAAGTAAATCAGTAGCTCCACACTGGCTGCTCAGCAACCTCCTTGCAACCTCCTAGTGTCAAAAAACTCAGAAAACCAAAAGATGACCTTCACCTGACTCGTCCCCATCCTGACCTTTTTCCACAATGGAATCGCTCCAAAATCAAAGAAACTCACGACAGTTACGCTGCAACCAGCATGACCACAGGATGTTATTCCCTCAGGAGTACACAACACAATTTAATTCCTTGCCCAAATACCCAATGACGAAACCGGATGCCATCAGCAACCACAACGGAAAGTTCCCAAAATCGTTGTGCCAACCTGCACATGTGTGGATAGAACCATAACTTGCGGGTGATGCTCAGCCCACAAAAACACCTGAAATTGAGCCTACTACTTGGCGGACTACTACTAATCACTGACCCACCAATAATAACTCTACCACCAAAAGACATAAGTGAAAGTGAGCCAGAATAGGCCCATTTTAGTATTGTCTGCCAAATGAAAAAAGGTTATTTACTAAATTTCTACTAGTACAAGTTTACACCAGGTATGAACTCTGCCTCAAAATCTGTCATTATTCCCAACCTCAGTCTATAAAGAATACCACCAATTTCATCAGAAAACACGGGACCATGGAGAATGGAATACAGCAGCCCCGAGGTCATCCAGCATGCAAATAATGACCCCAAATGGTCCAACCTTGACTCATTTCGCCCAGACAAAACCTCTGGTAGGTAGAAAGGATTCTTAAACCAGCCGACCAGTGTGCCCACTCACCTCATTCCCTTACTGCTACGTAAATGACCCTGCACACCACAGAACCTGCAAATCACCAAACTGAGCCTCACCTTGAAACACAGAACTCCAAAAACTAAACTCCCTAGAGAGATACAAGCCAAGAGAAAAACTTCCAAGCACAAGATCACATCCCACACAGCTTTACTCTAAACGACTCAGCAGAGGGCATATTAGTGCTAAAGCAAGCATTTGGGGATAAGACAGTTAGTGTAGCTATAGTAGCAGCCAATAACTCACACTGAAAAGATAACAAGGAAGTTCTGCGCGCGTGCACACACACACACACACACACACACACACACACACACACACACACACACACACACACACACACACACACACACACACACACACACACACACACACACACACAAAAATGTATCCTAAAATAAGGGGTTAACAAGCAATACCCATCTCTTCCATACACAACATTGCAAGGCCTACCTGAACACACTAGCACCACAGGTCGTGTCTGGGACGTAGAACCCGCCATAGCAAGTTCATGCCAAAAAATGTCACTCCTACTACAGTTACATTTGCCTAAAAGCCTTTAAGCTCCTCCCTACCTTTACCTCATTTCCTCCCAATCATCCCTCATTCCTATTTAACCCTATTCTCCCCTTACCCTCCTAATTTCTACTACTCTATTTATCTAGCTACACATAGAAAATGTCCCTGGATAAATTGGTCTGTTCCAAACCTCATTTCTTCTAATATGATAAATATAGTGAGAAAAATGATTTTAGGATTCCTTATGTACAATATACTTCTAATAAATGCTGCCTGTCCATAAAGAATGCATGCAACTTGCTATGTCTAAACTGTAAAGACAATCAAAATTTCTTCATCTGTTCATAGAGTGAACAAATATAGCATTCAAATGAGATTCACAAAATCCTGATGTATACTATATAACAGAATGTGTGTATCACATATGTAAGAGGGAGTGACAATGTTAAAAACATGGCTATTTCTTAGATATTTCAATGACTTGGTAGTAGAGCAGGTGGAATGGTAAACCAGAAGGTCTAGGTTCAGTTCCTTTTAAATTGGACATTGACAAGGGTATTTGCTTTCCTGCCCCCAAAGTTTCTAAATGACCTATCAGTTCATTCGAGTTTTAGTTCTGAAAGATTGTTGACACACTTCTGGTTTTTAATTTATTGTCTCTCTTCTTAAATTACAGAAAACTCTTGAATTATTAGCTATTAAGGATTTCATTCATTTGTAGTTTGTCTTAATCGTTTTGATTTCTTATTCAAATACATAATGTAAACAAAATACTGTCTCCATCTATAATTTCATATGTTTAAATGTTTTATCTGCTTTCTCAAGGAGTATATGCAATTACCACTGAGATGAAGCCTACCTCACAATGTCTACAATAATTAGATGATATTCTACTTTTTTAAAATTTTTAGTAATGTATATGCTTGATCTGTTACCATAATCTTGCTGGATTAAAGAACACAAAATGAAAAAGAAAACACAAAAAAAACAAAAAACAAAACAAAAAAAAAACAAAGGATTAACACAGAGAGTGAGTGAAAGAAAACATATGCAAAGTGGAATATCAAAGATTTGAGAGTTTCAAGATCCATATACATTTTATACTAGAACACAGAAAAGACAAACAGAGGAATAGTGTCCAACTACTTTTAATTCTGTTGTGGTTTGAATAGTTTATTTTTCTTCTCCCACAAAACTTCTACATGTGCCATAAAATTATTACATTTCACTTGTATTCGTATTACTTTCAGCATTGTAAGAAAGAGAAGGGAACCTTTTATTTCTATTTTTAAAAAAATTCTACACAGTTAAACATAAGCATATTGTTTTTTTTTTTTCACTGTTTTCAAATGCAGATTTAATTTAACAGAGATGCCTGCCCTTCAGTATTTGGAAATCTTTTATGCAATGCACATGAAAAGATATCTTTTCAGAGTTTGGAATTGTGAAATTTGTCTTTCACTGAGTATGGTGTAATGATCTGTTATACAATACATATGAAAATATATCTTTTCAATGTTTGGAATTATGAAATTTGGCTGACAATGAGTACGGTATAGATGTAGCTTGAGGTAGTCTGACAGAGTAATAAAGACCATGATATGGATATGTTTGACTTACTGCTTATAACTGGATAGCAGTGAAAACAACAAATACATTATTAATTACAGCTTTGAGCAAAAATGACAAATCCCATTTTTCAGGAATGCCTACCAACCACTGATTCTTGTAATTTAGCACTGATATTTATTTTTGATCTCTCTTATTAGATTTGCAGTATCAGCCATACCTTTGGGTATGGCTGCCTAAAATGCAAGAAAGCGCTAATTATATGGGAGTGCATTACTGGAATTGCTTGTGAAGTTGTAGAAAACTTTTCTATTAATGAATTCACAGTCAAGATTGAAGCATGAAGCATTAAGTGTGGAGAAACATATGCCGCAAGCAGCTTATGGCAGTCTTTTCTCCTTAGTTTTGAACTGAAATAGATGGCAGTTTAGGAAAGTGTCTCATGACCAAGCTATGGTACTGATGCTTTTTGAAAAACTTCTTTTCTTCAAGCTGTAGTTGTTTCTGTGAATTAACTGATCAAGGTTGTTTATGTTAATACTGATGTAGTGTTCCTGTCCTAGCTATAAATTCTGTGATATATTGCATTGTTACTATTTTTAAATCTTGTCACTTTTTTAATAAATTGGTAGCAAACATAGCCTATTCTGATTCATTTATTTTATTTAATTTCAAATGACTTAGGACATGTAAAGGCAGTGGTAGTGGAAATAGATCAACATCACATAAATCAATATTCTGATTAATATTAATGCAGATTAGTTCAAAAGCTTTCCTGACGTGGTTCTTTACATTTGTATATTTTAGGTGCCGTCAATATGCTCAGAAGCTGCCTCAAAAATATTTTCTGGCTGTCGACAACCAAAGTTGGAATCATCAGATTCCATAAATCAATGGAATACATTATAGTAGCCAGTGGGCTTGTTTTCTCTTTATAATGGATTTTAGTTTTAGTGCCAGTCCCGTTGTTAGCTCCTTT
Source organism: Protopterus annectens (assembly GCF_019279795.1). Classification (NCBI taxonomy): domain Eukaryota; kingdom Metazoa; phylum Chordata; order Ceratodontiformes; family Protopteridae; genus Protopterus; species Protopterus annectens. The sequence continues at coordinate 541,158,324 of NC_056728.1, read as the reverse complement.
CTGTTTATATCATTAATAAATAAACAAAGAAACAAAAAAATCCTAGCTTAAGAAAGCCAGTTTTTTCTTGTATCTACCGAAATGTAAAGATTGTTGCAGCTTCTAAATTTGCATATACGTTAATAAGCAGCAAAATTATATCATTAGGGATGTATTATCAGTATGACTATTAATCAGAAAGCACATCAAGAAAAAAATATTAACTTATATTTTGGTTACTAATGCCTGGCTAGCATCAGGAAAAAAAGTCTCAGAAAGCCACACAGTACTGAATGTTGTATTATACATTACATGATCCCAACATCTTAGACTGCCTTCCATTCATCTTACCAATTCAGATAGTCTTTCAAATATTACATAGAGATGTGGCAAAAGGGATTCTAGTAGCACCATCTTGGTGAAAGCAGAGGGTTTTTTTTTTTTTTTTTTTAATACTTAGATATCCGAGTTCCCACCCACCTTTTCTTTACCTTCCTGTCAAAATATTGTTAATACATCAGCAAAGCAAAGCACTTCACCATAGCTTACAATTACTTAGCTTTGCCATTTGGAATATGACATTAGTAAGTAACACTGAAGTATTGTCATCAGTGTCACCAGGAATCCTAAATGAAGCTAACAAGCATGCTGCTAGGAAAGCATATGTTTAAAAGAGAATAGCTTTTTACTACAGGAAACAGCAAAACGATTAGACCGATCCATTTGCCCAGTTCTAACACGGTTGGACTATTTCAGCCATCTCATTGAGGCTGATTTAATCTACCATTCAGTTAAAGTGAATCTCTGAAATAGTCTTTATTCTGACATTCCCATATTTAGTGACTAATCCTTTTATTAAAAGATTTCTTAAAAAAATGTATTTATGGCCTCCAAAAAGGCATAAATATCAGCATCTTGGGACCTGAACTTTATGCCGGGAATGTTATCTTTGCTTCCATTTTAATCTGTAGATTCAATGGGTTTAAAGAAGACATATTGGGATTATCTTTCCTTTTTTATGTTAAAATCTCTGAAGAGCAAGATCTGATGTACAGACTTTCCACAATAGGAGAGGGTTCATAAAAACATTATGTGGTTTTTGCAATAATTTCACAACTGCCAGTAAATGTTTTTTTTTTAAATATTTGACTCGGGATACATCCTGGGCACCATTAAGTACTACAGTTCATACGTTTACTAAACATTACAAGCTAGAAACTCAGTCAAGAAGTCGGACAAGATTTAGCACAGCAGCACTTCAGGAGATTCAGTAACTGACTACCGCTAGGAGGCTACATCTTATTGCTTGCGTTTCCTGAAATAACCCTCCCCCAACGAAATCATTACAGTTGCGCAAGCGTTATTGTAGATATTTGAAGCAAGGTTACTGTAGCAGTAAATTTACCCCCATTGCCTCACCCTGTCTGCTGCATGGTTTACCTTCTACTATCTTTTCTTACTTTAGATATAATACTTCTTATGTAGGTATTTATAATATAGGCCGCACTCTTTGACCGTCACAACATGTGCCATTATATTTATATAATGTTTACATTCCTTGTGAACATTACCCTGCTGAGGTTCACACTTGCTACTGCTATTTGTGTGGAAATCTCTGACCTCTAAACATCTGGACATCTGTATCTATGCAATTGTGAAACTAGCACTGTTTTCACAGGGAACCATGAGAGCTACAATAAAAAAATAGCCAGATTAAAACAGCTTCACTGGTGAGTAAACACAAATCTTATCCTTTGCTGTTACTGTGACATCCCCTTGAAGATCTTCCATTGCTGTGATTACCTCATATAACTGTTCTATACAGCTGTAGTAGCTAAAGAAACAAGAAAATCTAGAATTTACAAAACCTAGTGTATGACTTAAGGTGTCATTTTAAGTAACATTATACACTGCCTCTTTTGTCATGAAATACACAGTAGACCACACTGAGATTTTTGAGGTACTAAAAAGAAACTGCATGTTTTTCTCTTGTTTTGAGAAGTACACAGGAATTATTGGTGATGTTCCCCAGTTAGTTTTTAGAAGGGGTAAATCCCTTAAACAGTTTTTAAAAGGGATGACACCTTCTTTATGTCCCACTCGAATATGGAAAATGGGACTTTTAGTGTGGTGCTTGTTCTATGTGTAAGTTTGTGTGTGAGGCTGATGGGATCTGTATTATGGTTATCATCTGAGGTCCTCCCATTATTGTAATTGTAACACAAGGGGTGTTATACATGTTGTTTATGACTGAATGTTATTCCTTCTATGTGGGTAAAACACAGCGGAGGTTCAGGGACCGGATATACCAACACACTTTGGACATTAGAAACAAGAACATAAATAATGTTCTGTTTAAGCATATCTCTGAATATTCTACTCAAAAGTTTTTGTTTTTCGGTTTGGATATTGTTCATAGAGATAGCTGTGGTAGGCTTTGGGAGGATTTGATTGAATTCAGTAAGCTAAAATGGCAAATTCACTTGAATTCTTTTACAACCCCTGGTCTTAATGACAATATGTCTGTTATTAGTGTATTAAAACCGGATAAGTAGTAACCATCAAGCCAAAGTTCCCAAAGGGATGGAAAGATGAAAATAATCTGAGTCCAGCAGTCCTGCAGTACAAACACAAATTTTATTAAGTACTTTCATCTCGGTTGATACCGAGACTTCATCAGAATAAATAACACCCAAAAAGCTTTAGCTTAAATATACAAACCAATTAAGCACATACTTAATCAATTAATTAATCTAAAAATCCTTAAAAAACAATCAATTTTAAAACTGGAGCTAAAGACAAAGTTTCATTTAGACCAGGAACTTGAAGGGAATTAAGCAAAAATTGCCATTTTAATTCACAATTCAATATTCAACTCCCACCAACCCCATCTTGGAGATCTCTGCACTACTTCTAAAATGCCAAATCTAAGCTCAACACATTTAACTGAACGTCTGTATAAGGCATTTTTATCATTTTTTTTCAGTTGTCATTGATGCAGGTTTGAATTGTTCTGCCTTTGTGGTTACAAGTGTATTAAAACTGCATTCATATTCAATGTAACCCTAATAATTCATTAATGGAAATTGTTTTTGTTATTTAAGCAATAACTTGTCACAGGTTTTTAATATGTTTATTTGCTTATTGGTTAATTAAAGTCATATGATGGGGAGGGAGATTTTTAAATAGCTTGTTTTTTACTTTTTGCATTCTGAAGAAGTCTTGTTGATACATACAGACGAAAATGCTCCATGTTGTTAAACATTTTCAGCTAAGAACTGTGTGAACTCTTATCTGTATGGTGGAGAGATAAATGCAAATGTTCTTTGAAGGCCTGTTAGGGCACCTTGTCTATTCTGACTTAAAAAGTATGCCAGATTTAACTTTATATGATGAAGCTAAGGATGGCTAAAGTCAACAGATTTCTTTAGGTTAAAAGGTATGAAAACAGGACAGTAGAAAAGTCAGAAGGACATTAAGTGGTTTAATGATGTTAAGACTTTAAGCATCACCACAAATTTAGCAGCCTAAGTGTCAGCTGTGTGGTGCATAGTTACAGAGTGATGCACATAACTCATAACCTAAGTAGGAATAATATAACCAGTTCCTGGAGGATCTGCTTGTGGGGGTGGGGATGTGATATGATAGTGAGTGGCTAATGCTAGTTCGGTCATCTTAGGGGTGGCAGTTCAGGTGAATTTCCCTACAAAACCATTTTTTTTTGCAGCCAGATGCCACAGGCACAATGAGTAGGCACAGAACAACAACATACCATGGGCAGGGTGTGTGTGTGTGTGTGTGTGTGTGTGTGTGTATGTGTGTATCATGTTTGTCAGTATTGGTGAAGGCATGTGCATGTACATGTATACATGGGTATGCTTGTTTGTGTGTGTGTGTGTGTGTGTGTGTGTGTGTGTGTGTGTGTGTGTGTGTGTGTGTGTGCACATGCAGTATCCATTAAGCCTTACATTGTGCGGTCTGAACTTTGAGTCAACATGCAGAGTAACAAGGGCCAGCAACACACAAGGGATTAACTGAACCAGGTACATAGGCAAAGTAGCTTGCACCTAACTGTCTCTCTCTCACCTCTGGACTGGAATGGGAGATCGGACAGGGAAGACAAAGTATCAGAATGTAAAAAGCTAGATGATCTGACTGATAAACAAGAGAATGGTAAACAAAAAAATAAATAAACAATGAGGGACATGGATGCCAGACTTAAGAAGGACCTCTGGGTTAGAAATATGCAAATGAACATTTATTTAAGGTGGCCATTAACGTTTCTTGTCAAGATGGAACAGTGACACTGGTGCACAAGATGGCTTAGAAATGGCATTACTACTTGTTGGTGTCTTTATTACTCTATATAATACACTGTGGTTCTGTTATGAATCCCTGACTTCCTCAAAGTCCACACTCCAAAATACTGAAAAATAATGCCAAAGACAGAGAAGGGTGAAAAAAATTATTTTTAAATATGTCTTGTAGGGAAACAAGTCCCCAGTGCTCCTCTGTGCCCCTGTGCCCCTTGATGTGGTGGACAAGCCCCCCACAATCTGAATATATATATATATATATATATATATATATATATATATATATATATATATATATAGATAAACAACTTCATGCAGGGGGAAATTTCTTATGGAGGACACCATTCGACATTCTGCCTTTTTTATGTTTTTCCTTCTAGCAGCTGAAGCTTCTGGAATTTCACTTCAACCAGCTTGTGAGGAGCTATACACTATACACATGCAAATGTACATGAGCATCTCTCTATAAAATTCTGCTTTTATTAACTTTTCCAGGGTTAAGTGAAATGCAACAATTGGTAACTCTTGTTATAATAATTGCAGGACAACACTGCAAGTATTTCAGTATGGTTCTGTGAAAAAAGTCATGACAGCCAACGCAGTTTCTGTCTCTGATCCAAGAGAGCTATAAATGAATAATTTGGAGTAAAATTCTTGATCTTGGTTGACATCAGAGAGCAACATTCAGCCAAGGCAACATGAGCTTATTAAGAGTCTTGGGCTATAATCTTTCTGTATATAAAAAAATATTATAATTTTGCAAAATATATTGATTTTTGCCTACTCAGCTGTCAGAGATATAGGTGATTTAATAATGTTACAAGGAAGAAATTTAAATATTAATCTTCACCACTTCCTCTACCTAATGTATGATTTGTAAATCCAAAGTAACTACTACAGATTTTTTTCTCTTTCAAACTGAAAAAAGAAAATACTTTCCATTTTAGAAAGTTAGAAGATGTTTGCCCACTGAGCATATAGAACTGCTAGATATGAACAGCTTAGTTAAGTTATTCTACTACAAGTGCCTGAGTCTCAAGCACTGGAACACCACCATCTCAATGCCAGGGACAGAGTCATTTTGTAGCTCAGATAGTCAGTTGTTCACTCTCAAACCTGACTACATGTTTGGTTGACATGCACCAGCTGTGGGAGAGTGGAGCTGCTGCATTTCATCTAAGCACAGTAGTCATCCACTGGCAAGATCAGTGTGGCAGTTGTGGGGTGGAAAAGGGAGGGGCTGGGATTGCAGGTTATGGTATCAGTCAGTAATCAAGAAAGGGGTTTAGGTGGGGGGGGGCTTTCAGTTTTAAGAGTGTTTTAGTAGCAGGAAGGAAATTTTAGGTTTAGGGATCGGGAGGTTAGGTTTATGGTTATGGAGCAATTAGGTTTAAGGAGAGGAAAGCAAGTTTTATTTTTAGGGAGTGTAGGTGGAGTTTTTGGGGTGAGGAGTGCGGTGGTTAGAGTTAGGGACTGGGAGGGAGTTTTAGAGTTACAGTGATAATTAGGATACTGGTAGGACTATGCAGTTCTATTGGGTTGTATAGTGGAATGGATAGGCAGTTAAGTGGAATCAGGCTATTGGGACTTAAGGCATGTGCCAATTAGAGAAAGCAGCAGTCAGCAACTGTGTCTCAAGCAGATAACATATAAGCACCTATAATAGAGCCATAGAACACTTTATGACACCAGTAAAATGTTGCCTATGTTTTGAAAATTCTCTTTTAGCATGCAAGTGGAGGTTACAGTAGCTTACTACAGAGAAAACACGTTTGGGATTTTTAAAATGAAGTGCAAAGGATTGGATATAGTGAATTTAAACTCTACCTGCAAAATAAGTATAAAATGTACATTCTTTTCATACCTACTGCAAATAGGGCTTATTGAAAAGCCAGTCTTCAGTGCGTGGGTACTGTTCATGCTTTCTATTTAACAATCCTTCAGATTTCATGTGAACTGATGCAGCATAATGTCTGTCATGCAATCCTCTAAAGTATGGCATTTATAATAAACTAAATGCATCTAATTAACTGTATTTTAAGAAAACGTAATCCCTGTATTTCAATAAATCATAATAGATGTATTTGAGTAGAAAATTAAATGCCAGTGGGACACTGGGGTGGCAAAGAGCTCTGAGTGAAAGTCATACATGTGCATGTTACATATATTGTGACAGACATATGTTACATGTCTAATTAAAGCCAAATAATCTCTTAATTGTAAACCAGACAAACAACAGATCACTTTTTGAATGAACAACCTGAATTAACTTACTACAGAAAGAAATGCTACAGTAAACCAAATTTAAAAAAGGTTTAGGGGGGCACAAAAGGTGATATTCTTAGCATCTCTTTTGCCTCAGTCATATGACTGCTACATCAACCAGGATGAGGAACACGTTGCAGAAATAACAAAAATTAATAACTAGGTAAATAAGTAAACAGTCTAATTAAATAATGATGATAATAATAATAATAATAATAATAATAATAATAATAATAATAATAATAATAATAATAATAATTCCTACCAAGTTGATGGGCCATGAGATAGTAAGCCATGATGTCCATTGACCTTTATTCCTTCAAGGTCATAGAACAGAATCGTAGATGCAAACATTTTAAATTTTTTTTCAAAATCAATCAAGCAATCGGTAATTTGGCCATTGAGACAAAGTGATTACAAAGTATGGAATAAATACTGTAACAACAGGCATTCATCTCACATTATGAAGCATGGGATCTAAACTGCCTTTTGGGTCTTTTGCTGATAATTTTTATTACGTCTGGCATCAAGGTTAGTGCTGTCTTAGGAATAACACGAGAGAAAGAAGATGTGGGGAAGGAGAGCGAACAATGACTTTTGGACACAGAACTGTTCTAAGGACAACAAAAAATTCAGAGGAAGGTATAGATCTGATATATAGCACATAAAGAATGGAAGGAAGAAGTCAGATGAGGGGGGTGTAGATGAATGACTTTAAAAAAGTGGATCTGTGGTGCATCTCCCAAAATCTGGTGGACATTGGTCAAGTCAACTAGAAAGAGTAGGAGAAAGCAGGTATTAGACATCTGTGGATACAATGGTATACAATGATTGGGTAATAACTAGGTCATACACTAGGGCTGTATCACAAAAAAAAAAAACATTTAGAAAAGCCAGCATGGTGGAATACATTCAGATGATTAAAACAATTAAAGCTTTAGGACAGTGGAAAAGTAGTTATGCTTTGGGCTGCCAGGAAAATTCATGAAGGATCAGCCATGCTGAAGGATGTAGAACATATGAGTAAAGGGCTGTATGAGTTATGCAGTCCAAAAGCCCAGACTTTCTGAAGAGTCAAACAAAGAGTGAGATGAGAACTCTGAGAACCACATGTTCTACATTGGATGAAATACTGTGGAAGGAGGTTTGGTAGAGAGTAAAGATGCTGATGTTTCTTTGAGAATCCTGGGATCCACTTAAGAGATTTCTTTTTAGAATACTTGCCTCATATTTCTTCAGGTATGGTGGCTGTAGACCAGTGGATATATGGTTTAGCTCAGCCAGGAATGTTTCATACATTTTTCAAATGTGCAATAGTTAAGGAACTCTGACAAAGAAATACTGTAGAGAAGCAGGTAGTCTTTGTAAAGAAAGTGCATCAGAATTAAAAATTTGTCTTATTTGAGGTGAGGGATACCGGGGGTGAAAGACTGGAGCAGTAGGACAATTGCACTTTACATGTGGATGTGATAAGGTGCAGGAGCCATCCCTGCACTATCTTACTAATGCATGCTTACTCTAACCTTAACCATGACCCTAACCCTGCACGTTATCTTAAAAAAAGTTCTACTACATCAGAACACTCATTCACACACCATATACATAACCAAGCGTGCGCAACAAAACCTATCCCATTCAGAACACTCATTCACACACCATATACATAACCAAGCATGCGCAACAAAACCTATCCCATTCAGAACACTCATTCACACACCATATACATAACCAAGCATGTGCAACAAAACCTATCCCATTCTCTAGCACTAACCCCAAAGCACATACGTTAGCATTTCCAACCCCCCCCCCAATGCTAAAACTTCTCGTATATTGGAAACATTCAAAATTAACATCTCAAACAACAGCACACATGGACAATAGTAAATATATCCCCATACCCAGCCTTTACTCTAACCCCAACCTGCAAACACATGCACACATACCCTTATCCCCTAATGCCATAAGTGTTGATATATAAAACACTTTCAACATTAGTATTCAAATGAAGCACACAAGTTCCTTAATCCAACTTCTGCTTTTCCATACAGATACTACAAAAACAAAAATGTATTCAATCAAAACTGCATTCGGCTATACAAACATGTTACACACTCAGTCATGTTACTATTCACAGTTATATATATACACACACACACACAGATATATGGGCTGCAAACAAGTTGTCAATAATCAGTTTTCTTGAACAGAAAAAAGGTGGTACAGCTGATAAAAATCAGCTTATAGCACTTACTGCCTTTTTTTCTGAATGATATCACTGAACAGTGTCGATCAGGGAACTTGCCCTTTTCCCATTGCAGTGCAATCTTGGGGTTGGTATATTTAATTAGCAGAGGGTGGGTGGCAGCCCTCCACAAGGAATACAGGGGGAAAAAAATTACTTTTTTTCGTATTTTTCAATCGAGTGGTAATCAGCTAGTTATATTAAATAACTTGCTGTTCAGTGTGTTCATTTTTCGATATTTTGACATACACACGCAAACATGCATTCATAGATAGATATGAAATACATGCAAATTGATCGTCAGCAGCCCCCTCTTTCCTATTTTTTACATGGGGTCAAGGTATTGTGTTAACTGTCGCCATCTCTCTCAATTCAGTGCCACTCATCTGCCTTCTTCGACACACAAGATCTTTTTTCACACAATCCATCCACCTCTTTGCTGGACATCCTTGTTTCGCAAAGAGGTGGAGGATTATGTGAAGAAAGGTCTATAACAGTTCACAATATACCCCAACCCCATGAAGAAAACATACACACACACTCACACGCACACACGCACATGCACACACGCGCACACACACACACACACACACACACACACACACACACACACACACACACACACACACACACGCACATGCACACGCACATGCACACACACACACACACACACACACACACACACACACACACACACACACACACACACACACACACACACACATACAGGTATTCGTGCATACATATAAGCCACAATGAATCTAAGTCTTTGAGAATAAATATTAGCATTGCTGGGAGTTTCTGCTTTCTGTTTCAGTAACCTTGTCAAGCTTTGCAATTTGGTTTTAATCTGTTTATCCATTTTGATGGATGTTCCTCATGTGTATGCTGTTGGCTTGCTGCTCTGCTATTGATCTGCTATCATTTCAGTTGCACAACAATGAGGTGGGGTGTCAGATCAATAACTCAGCAATGTGTTGAGTGGCTTGGATTTCAGACTGGATCAAGCATACCATATGCAGCATTGTATATGCAGCAGATCTCAGACCTTACTATATTTGAAAGACGTTTGTTCTTGCAGTATTAACATAACTTATTCCTACAAATAATATATTTTATCTACTCTTATTAAAATGACAAAGACTTCTAATTCCATTAACTAACTCAATACAATTGAAATGAGAGGTGTTATTGATAAAACGTATCAAAATGACAGCTATTTGTTTTAATATTCGAATCATCATTTTACATTATTTCATGTTTTTGTTGATTTATGCACTTTTGTATCAAAAATAAAATTCATTGAGCATGCTGCTTTGTGTTATTTTTCAAACGTTTTCACTTTGTTATCAGATAAATGTGCCCAGAATTTAATATATCATATTATTTGTCTCATGTTTTTTTACGACTGACAACTATTTTACTACCAAAAAATAAATATACTGAAATACTGCATAGCTTTACTAAAACTAATGCCTTTTGGCTTTTCCCTATTAGGGGTCACCACAGCAGAACTCCAGTCCGCTAATGATTGGCAGTGGAATAATCAATTTATTTTTTGGTTTGAACAATCTGAGACAGTAGCATTCTGTAATTAATTGATTTAATGTTCTGTATTTAAAATATCTGGAAAGAAAACATGGCGAGTACTACTCTAATTTGAAAAATAGTCTAATGTAAATGTGGATATAACTGTGTTTTCATTTGTACTCCTAAATGACCACACATGTTCATTACTGAGTAATCTCAAAGATCACTCTATGTGATTCCAGAATAAATTGCGCCCCCCCCCCACACACACACACACACTTGTTGCTATATGTCTAACTAACTGATCAGGTCTCCATGTCTATTTTTATGTCTAAGCCTTAAATGAAACTTGAAAGAGCTCATCAGATGTCATGGGTCTTTCTTGCCTGCTGCAGGATCTATAATAGGCTGTTGTTTATTTAAAACGAATCCAGAAGAATTCCTTGCAGCTTAATATTAAACATGTCTAAATTTTTCAAATTGTTGGCTTCTTTTTATGAAGATTTACTGCCTAGTGTTTGGATAGTACACTGCAAATTAAAATTTACTCTCAGGAACAAGCTAAGACGTACATTTTTATTATCTACAAATATACCTGGGAACCGATATTTTATACAGTTTTCCATAAGGTCTAATGTTGCTATGGTGTTAATAAGTATAAGGATTGTAGACATTAGTAATGGGGCTAGGGTCAGGTATGAGTTTCCTCTTGAATTTTCTACAAAAGTGTTATGTGGTGGGGGTGTTTGTGGGAATAAGAACCGCAGATTTTTTCATTTCGTGGAGTAGCATAATATGCCATACAGTCTATTTTGCAGAGAAGTATATCTCAGATTTTCCCTAACAAACTAAGACTGGTATATGGTATCTCCAGCTTCATGATGCATTTCACACTGATTCACTGTTTGCCAAATGACTCCTGTTTATTTTATTTATTTATTTTTATTTTACATCAGGGAGAAAAGCTCCACACAGACAAACTTACATAGATTACACAGAAGTTAGCAAACAATTATAAAAACAAAGTGATTATATACAATGGATTAGTAGTGTTCCCTAGTAGTGACTCGCAATTCTCATGGACAAACAATTAAAAGTAAGAGACATCAGATTGGGAGCAGAGCTTTTTTTTTTTTTTTTTGTTTTTTGTAAAACATTACACAGTTGCAGATTGTGCAAGTCTTCTTTGACTGTATGTCTACATAGCATATTAAACATACCCCTTGAAGGAAATAAAATGCTTCCTTAATGACATCAACTACATATATTGTATCAGTACAGGAAATAATGGTCTTTTTCCCATAGTGATCCTTTGGTGATTTCATATAACTATAACAGCAACTATGCATTTTAATATGCAAGATATAAATGATAAGGTTCTTTAGATTTTTTTCTCATTTTGATGATGTTATGATTTTAATGAGTAATAAGATACTCAACAAATCTATGAGGTCATCCTGCTGCCCTTCCTGACATTTTACATACTGCACAGGAAAAATCAGTCACATTTCAAAATAAAAAAATAAAATAATGAAAATCATGCAGTGAATCGGTTGGGTCATAAATGCAAGCTCATTGGTTCTAACATATCACAGGTCAAAAACACGATCCCAGTGGTACTTAAATATCATTACTGTGTTCATCTGGATAAAAATAATACTTGTACTGCTTTCAATAAGGACAGGAATTTTATTTGCTTGCTTATTTCTGATTATATCAATGATATCAATGTTACCCTTGTAACTTCTCAAGCAAATTAAAGTGTTTAACTTGGTGCCTTTGCCTTTAAAGGAAGTTTTTAAGGAACATCTGTCTCCAGTCTTAAACTTTTTTTTGTCTTTCATTTGGACTTTTGCATTCACTGGCCTGAAAAGCTGTTTGTAATTAGCTGATAAAGTGAATAGTCATTGAATTACCAGGACACTAACCATAATTAAAAATAATAGTCAGACTGTGTAATCAAAATGTTTTAGCTCTGTCAAAATCACCCTGGAATGTAACATCTTACTAGCAGCCATTTTCAGAAAGGCTCTTCCCACACAACTATTTTTTTTTTTGTAAAGACAATTTTATTTGCACTATGACAAAAACAAACATTTCAGCATTATGGCAAGATAAACCATCAGTATGCATACAATGTAGCAGAAGTTTGTACTGTCCTAACACTACTAGTGTTTAGCAACCTTGAGAGAAACTACCAATATAGTGCATGGAGGGCTGTGATTACACTCCAGTATCAGTTAATTATATGCTGGTTCAGTGATCCTGTAGCGAGAGACCCAACCTAAGTAATGCTTAGAAGGGTGCTTAACAACTGTTAAGCACCCCTAGGTGCTGTTAACATCATGTCTACCACTAAGCCTAACATAGGGGCCAATAAACAGTAGCATCAGGACATGAAATGGCTTTGTTTCAACTCTCACTTGTGCCTGCTGTCTACTCAAGTACACCATAGTATTTTAAATTAAACTGCTTCCTTTAGATGTAAGGGCATCAACCACTTCCCTACTGCTTTACTGGCTTTGAAAGACAGCACAACACATCACTTTTTTTTTATCTTACTTTTGACTATCTAGTAGTACATTAGGCAGATAAATCTCCATGCACTACAAAGAATTATGATCTCTGTTGAGGTGATTTTCTTAGTATCCACATCTCAAAAACATAGTACACGCATTACAATTAGACACCCAAACATATTCCTCTGTGTAGTGCATAGAGCACTGTCTATTTATGCTCTGAAATCAGGGAAATCACCGGGCTGTTAAGCACATTTCTAATGATAGAAAAACATTGATTAAAAGTATGCATTATTTCTATTGAAGTATTAGACAAGATGAATGTATTTTATTTACTTTGTATGTAATACAGCATGTGTTGCATTTCATCTTTCACTTTGTATTTAATGTCATGTATCAGCTGTGCTTACCCCTTGGGCTGAGAATGAGGTAGGTCCAGTGGGATCAGTGCTCTACTCTGGTTAATAAATTCAGAATGAATAAAGTAAATATATAACCAATTGAATGTAAGATCACATTTGTAAGCACTGCCCAGCTGTGCCTTTATGGTGATGTATTTTAACAGTGTATCAAATGTTAGTGACATTCTACCATTGTAGGAGGAATTTCTTTTACCTGTCTTAGTAACTGACTTTTTTATTAGTGATGTCATTGACAAATGTTTTCCTTCTTCAATCTGAAATAGGGGAGTTTGGTGAAGTATGCAGTGGACGCTTGAAAATGCCTGGGAAAAGAGAGTTTTCTGTAGCCATCAAAACTCTTAAGGCTGGTTACACAGACAAACAAAGGCGTGATTTCTTGGGTGAAGCAAGTATCATGGGACAGTTTGATCATCCTAATATAATCCATCTAGAAGGAGTTGTCACAAAAAGTAAGTTGACAGATGCCACATTTTAGTAAGATTTGAAGGGCTGAAGCTTCAAGACGTATTAGCTCTCTAAATGAAATATGCATTTCCTGACAATTGAAATTCATGATGGCAACATTAAGGATGAAAGATAATCTCATGCATACTTACGTTTACTTTTCTAAGCCTACTGATTTGTTCTTTTTATAGAGTTTGTTATAAATTACTGACTTTGCAATAGTTCATACTTCAATGACAAAAGGAAATCAAAATAATGCTGGAAGAATGTAGACAGTTCCAGAAGTCTATAGCATTGACCCCCCCCCCCCCCACACACACACACACACAAACACACATACACGTGCACGCCCACACGGACGCACACACACACACACACACACACACACACACACACACACACACACACACACACACACACACACACACACACACACACTAAGTTAAATCTGGAAGAGTTAAGGAAGAGACAGTCCTATCTCCAAATAATTATTCTGTATGGAATTAACATGTAGTACTTTGGAGTAAAAAATAAATGATTGGATATAAATCTCTCAACTACTATGATATGGTGTTTGTCCTCTGATTTATTCTTGCACCTAAAAGATTAAGAGACTTTCCGAGACATACCTTATATAGAACTAACTATAAAGTATCTATAGGAAGAACTATGATGAAACATAAGAAAGTGCTTTTCTTTCTGACCCTTTGCTTTAACTTTTATTGGTGAATGCTATCATTTTTAATGCTCGGAAGTTGAAAGATATGGCTTGCTAATGGGGATGCTTCCCCTTTTGATAAATATAACTCTTTCCAGGAAGCATTAATTTCTGTAAAGTTGGTAAATGAAGGGTTTAAGTTCCATAAGTGTAAATGCTACATTAAGGATATTAGTAATCAAAAATGGTCTTTCACCTTATTTGTACAAGACTTGCATGCTGGCCTTTTACTATCTTCTTTGAGATATTTGACAGATAAATATCTTGTTACTGCTTGTGAATGCAGTTATTTAGCTCCTTAGTGTACCATTCAGCACAGTAAGTCACCAGTTAAACAGCTAAGATCTTTTCACATTCCCTTGTTCATAATGATCCATTTTGAAGCACATTCCTTCATATATTGCAGTTACTGTCACATGGCAACATTATGGAGAAAAAAGTATTACCATTTGATCCCTTCTAATTACATTTTGGGAGAATTAGCACCCTTTGAGTCTTGTTTTGATTAATGGCACAAACTCGGGATAATGTACAACTAAGTATAACCCAAGTACTATGTTGTTTAATATATAGGTCGCCTATTATATTTTAATGTAATGCTTCTACATGAGCAGTAGGAAAGTGTTATGTTAACAGTACAGTAAGTTCTAGCACCATGTCATCATTTTTGACAATTTTTTTCATCAGACATGTTTGAACTGGGAGATATAATAAATGAACAGTGAAAGGCTATCCTACAGACTGGAAAGAGTTGATCTGTTTCTGGTGTACAAGGCATTTTCTGACCCATTACTGATAGATTTACTACACATCAGCAGATCAAATAACATCATAAATACTTGGTCTAGGGATCCAAACCTCTTCTGCAACATCAACAGGATGGTTTGGAGGGGCAGGTGCATCTCACAGAGGATACCACTGCAGTGGAACAGACTCACATCCACACAAACCAATGTTCATCCCTGCCCATACTTAAGTGCAAATTAGACCTAGAAATAGGAAATGTAAAATTTACCCCAGGACTGCCCCAAGGACAGAGGCAGCTCTCAAATGCTATATCCCATGCATCGATCCCCTCATATTATCCATGGTATGATCCCAGTTATTCGCATTAGGGGTAATATATAATTACTGACCATGGGATTAGTTAAGACCAATCTATAACCAAATGGTGCAGGTTATTTCTAATACAAAAAGGGAAACTAAAATGACCTGCAAGGGCAGCTAGCCTAATACATATGAATGTACTAATACTATGAATGTACAAACCTATGTATGTGTGCTTAAAATGACCTGTAAGGGCAGCTAGCCTAATATTTACCTATGAATGTATAAACCTATGTATGTGTGCTAAGTATGTAAGTGAATGAGTGTGTACTTGCATCTTCAAGGTTATCTCTCTGTTTTCCATCCATTACTTCACAAGACAGGCTTTGGATCCCTCAAGATGCTGACCAGGATAAAGTTGGTATCAGAAAATTGTTTGAATGAATGACTAACTGAATACGAGTAGATGAATGGATGCTCAAATTCATTGGCATTCCTTTTAAATAATAATAAAATGCTTGTTGTGCAACTACCAGGCCAGAGACATTAGGCATGGCTTATCTATTATGTTACTGATGTACTCTATTAGGCATACTGTCACATATTAGTATACATGTATGCCATTAAAAACTGAACTATATTACAATATTAAAAAGGAAATTATGGAAGAAATAATCACTGAAATATATACGAAGGCTACTTTGAAACATAACAGACTGATTGTTTCTGCATTTTCTTGTGTGTTCTTGAAATGACTAAGAAATCAATACATGTGGAGGGAACAGTTTATTATTCATTTGCTAAATGCAGATCCTGGTATAAATAGCTATTGCTTTCAATAGTAGAGAATTTACTTATGCATCAAGGAAGGAAAAATGAAAATCCTTATAATGTTGAAGATCATACTTGTTTTCAATTTGCGCTGTTATAAAATACTAAATTTATGTCTTCAATTTCATGCTCTCTGATCTGATGCTAATTTATTCAGACATACCGTTCATCTAGAACACATACATAATGAGCCCTAAGTGCTAAACTAACTTGAAAAAATGTTTTGAGATGAATATCTGTTTTGATTAAATGTCGAAGCTAAATTGGTACATCAGAACAATGTATTCTTACATTTGTTATCATAGTTAGCACCTAATTTATATTGAAAACAAAAAAATCTGGTGAATTGAAAGGGCTTTTTAGTCCTCTGAAAAGAACTTTGCCATATTTTATATAGACATATTAGCGGCCTGAATATTGGCAAACTAAATCAGTATATCTTCATTTCCCAATGGCAATGTAACAATATTCTGCAGAACAAAATCCTGCCGATGCAACAAGTAAATATATCAGGACAAAACCTAGGTATTCTAGATTGCTTACAAAACATTATGCTAGCCACTGTTAGAGAAATCTTAAGAAGAATCCCACAGAGGATCCAGTTGGCCATAAGAATAGAGGGCCTGCATAGTTATCAGTATAATATTTCAGTGGTTCAAGTATGATCTGAAATTTACATGACTGTTTGGGGAGGACAAAACCTGTGCATTTCTGTAAGTGAAGGAGAAGTAACTGGACAATGTATGACACTGCTGATAAATGTAGGGTTATACTAACAATGCAAATGAGATGTTTGAGCCTTTCATTATTTATAAATTAACTCCTATTCAGTAGTTTGGAAAACATACAGTGAGGACTAGTGCATTCCTTCAGTGACTTACTTCTACATTTTGCTGAACAAAGATTTGGGTCAGTGTCCTCCTGATACTTTGACTGCAATGACCAGGTAATGCAGTGCAGACTATTTTACAGTATACAGCGACTTCTTGTAAAATACTGTGTTTTTGACATGTATCGTTGTGTCTTCTTCAAAAAAAAATGATGTACTCAGTCTTTGTAGTGTCTGGATAGCACCTAAATAAGGTGGAAACCTCCATGAGATTATAGTTCCCATTTTTCATGCCATTTCCTGACCAGAAAAGCCCCACCCCCAACATAACATAACTATGTCCCTTCCCTTGGGTAACTCTACCACTTTTATCAAACTACACCAAAAAGCACCAGTCCTAAATTCCACATGCACATGCAGTAACTGAATGCAGCAAATGAGCAATCATTATTCTAACATCTAAAAGGAACATCATTTTTTATTTATCAGTAACTTGTTTTCAAACCATAACATTCTAAGTGTTCAAAACACACACACAATGATACCATACTTAAGCCAAGAGTTAATTAAGCAAGGAAAAAATAAATTTATGATCAGAGTCGCACCTGACTAAACTTATACAATACTGAAAATGAAAATCAATGTTGAGAGGGTGAGTTTGTTGCACACCTGACCATAGTTCTTTGAAGCTGAATGAACAAGCACCAAGAACTGAAAAAGAAATGCATGCATGAAAACCTAAAAACAAATGTAAACATAAAGCACTGACAAATTACAGTGACAATACATGTGATTCTCAAAACCTTTATAAAAGTCAGCCAGCCAGTATAAAATAATCCATAATGGAACCACTGGGTCATCTTTTCCATACTGATTAAAGGACCACTGAACAAGATTACAACAAAACAGTCTAACAATAAACAGAAGTAAAACATCACAGGACCACAATTAATAAAGACACTTTAGCCACAAGCATCAAGCAGTTAACAAATGCCCAAAGTAAGATTATTTTCTTTTAACAGTAATGGTATTTTGCAAGACAAACCACAGCAGATGCATATAGAGTATCAGAACTAGTATTTCCACAGGAAAAGTCACATAAGATATCAATATTATAGTTTGTTTGCACTGACTAGTTAAATGATTTCCTGATGACACAGCATGCAGGAAAATGTCTGATATAAAAAGTAAAACCTGGACTGCATAAAATATATCTCAGTATATCATAGTACTATTGCTGTCTTTCAAATGCCCAAAGTAGGATTTTTTTGGGAAGAAACAAGAAATTTTGCACATCATACAGTGCTCATTAACAAAGTATTGAATTACATTTATTTGCCAAAAGAAAAACTTTTACAATATGCAACAAAATCACAGACATTCAAAAACGTTTTTTGTGTGTTCAACAAACCATAATAATCGTCAGTACAAAGTACAATATCACTTTATTTCATAAACTAAAGTAGACGCTTATGTCATCCTATTTGTTCCTGTGGTTTCATGTACTGAATAATTTTCTGAAATGGTTACAGCAAAGAAACATTATGTCTTATACTAAAATACTAGGACATTATGATCATACCTGGCCAAGTTAGAGTAAATACTCAGAGACACACTGCAGGTAGACAAACACAAGAAAAATCAAATTCTAAACTCCTACAAGATAAAATACAAAGCGTAGCATCTATAATCCCTTCTGCACTGACAGGAAGCATAACCTTAAAGTTCAATGCAGGATGCCAGTATTTAGCACACTTAATTTTAGGACTTTGTAATCCATCATTTTCTTTAGCAACATAGAACTATCTAAACAAAGGACAAACCTGTAAAGAAAGGATATACCATAAAATAAATGAATCACAGTTTGTATGTACTGCCAAGTCAAGTCATATAGCCAGAAGCCCATTGCAAATGTAAGGTAAAAGAATCAAACACTTATCAATTACATGACAATTCATAACAGCTCGTGGCTCTATTATACAATGACCCCCCCATTAATATTCCAAAACGTGTACGGTGATTGGTCAGCGTGCACGTTGTAAATCAGAGTTACAGTAATGGAAAAAGGTCCGGTCACCCACACTTTTTCCATTAGTGTAACTCTTTTTTTTTTACAGCAACGGAGAATGCAAGATCTCCGTTGCTTGTTACAACCTGTCTCGCCATGAGACAGCTTTTAAAAAAAGCAACAGAGCATCTCCGTTGCTTTTTTTAAAGTTGTCTCGCTATGTTAAACCCATTTAACATAGCGAGACACTTTAAAAAGCAACTCAGATCTTGCTTTCTCCGTTGCTTTTTTCAAAACTGTCTCACTATGTTAAATGGGTTTAACCTAGCGAGACAGCTTTAAAAAAAGCAACGGAGATTCTCTGTTGCTTTTCTTAAAGCTGTCTCGCTATGTTAAACTCATTTAACATAACGAGACAGGCTGTAAACAGCAATGGAGATCTTGCTTTCTCCGTTGCTTTTGCCCACAGCTCTGATGTACTGCGTAAATATACGCATGCACAGTACATCAGAACTGCCGCGGAATACCCAGACAGCTGCGGAGGGGCAGCAAGGAGGCATTATACAATGCCATTATTTAAGAAAAGTAATTATTTTTTTTTTTAAATAATGTCATTGTATAATAGCAATAACCCACGCTTGGGTGTAAGTAATGCTGGATTTACCCACAGTTGGATTTGTTTGGTTACACGGGCTTCACCCTCGTGACCAAACCACACCAACCGTGGGTAAATCCAGCATTACCCACACCTAGGCGTGGGTTATTGCTATAATACTCTGCACAGAGAAAGAGATAATAGACGGCCCGTATTAACTAGCAATAACACTTTATAGCCGTACTTGTCTACATTGACTGCAGTCACTTTCAATATACACAGCCCATATTTATCAAGCCATAACATCTTGTATTCCTAATAGTCTTTATTTTGATTAAATAAAATATTCAGAGTCTATGTAATATACTATAATAACTCCTAACTTAATGCTCTATACACCGACTATCATTAACATCCATCATTACTATAAATTACTTAGAGAGTTAATAGAACAGGCTATGCACAAACATACATTTTGTGAAAAAAAAATTGTCAAATTCTTTAACCAAGAATCATTGACAAGTCCAAAAACAGCGAGTGACAAAGTCCTTCAATAGGCACTGGTTCTAAATATTACTGTAATTAAAACAAAAAAGAAAAAAGTGTCAAAACGCTGAGTAATCCACAAACTGGTAGGAAGGAGAACAAAAGAACTGTTTATTCACAGACTAATCGCTTTCACCCTATGTCCATAGGGCATCATCAGAGTGAATTAACAAAAAACCCTCTACATTTATACAACTCTAAAATACAGCACACCCACTACTAATTATAAAATGCTGTGCCAATTAATTCTTAAAGAAATATAGTTAAAAACAATCAAACACATTAATAAATGTACTATAATATTAAATAACTGGATGACTAAATAAAAAAAATATATATAACCATGCACAAATGAATATAAATATACATAAATATGTGCAAATCCTGCTATAAATAAATAAGTTAAGTTAAAAAAACTTGACTAACAGAGGTGTACCAAAGAAACATATATGCATTTTAAACCTGCATATGTAACATTACAAAAAAAAGGGAGGTTGTTAAATGACACTGAAATGTATGAGAGGGTCTCTATTAACGAGATGAGGAGAGCATATAGTAAAATTGACTGGGTTTTACATGATTTTTAAATCCAGAATGTGCTTGATTATACAGAGTACAAATATATGATTGTGGATTTCCCAATAACACCCAAGATATTTGGAATTCCAAAAATCCACAAAGATTTGGAGTTACGTGGTGTGGAATATCTTATCACTGCAGGGACATTGTTTATAACATCGAAAACCAGTCTGGAGACCAGTGAATGAGTGAGAGTTGGGATTTTATCAACATCTCTATTATATTCTGCCTAAGTGAATTTGAAAACTTTTTTTTTTTCATCTGACTAAAAGAACTGGCTCTTGAATATCGGTGACATCTTAGCGTTTATTGCCGGCTTTAGTTACTTGAATTCATGAAGGCTTGGGACAACATATGACTGGTGGGTTGTTTTCCGTTTGTAGATACTGGGCACAAGTTGGACTATATAAATGTTTTTTTTTTTCTTCATCGTCGTGCTTGGTGAACTCTAAAAATGTTCTTATTCAACTAAACAGCTTATTAGAGACTATCTGATTATAACATATGTTGTGACACATGATTTTTTTGAGGGATATATTGAGTCTGTCATGTTTTATTGTTATGCTATCTAAATATTGTTTTTGCTGTCACTTTTCTAAATGGGACTAGACCTGCCATTTTGTTTAGAATTTACAAATATGTTCTATGACAAATAAGCATATACATGGATGAACGTTGTATTGACAACAACTTGTTAGGTTATATTGAGGATATGTAGGGGACTGTAAAGTGTAGAACAAACTGTTTTTTGCACTCCACAAATAGTTTATTTGATTTATGTGCTCATTTTGTCACTCGTTGGGAACATTTGGTGTTCTGAAATAATACATTTTTCCTTATAGTGGAAATAATTAAGTTATTTGGTATATAGTGTCTTTAAGACACTACCATTGTCTTGGTGGATCAACATATTATATTTTTAGTGAGCTTTTTATTGCTTGGCCTCGATCGGTCCCTGCATAGTAGCATAACAATAGGTTGAAAGAACTCTGAAAATAGACTAAAGTATAATGCAAGTTGTGATTTCGTGATATAACACTGATTACAACTTAACCTACAGTAGTAACTACGTTTTTTTGAATTTCTATATAGGACATTGCAACTCTGTTTTTGCTTTTTATCAAAGCTATATGTATGTGTCCTGGATTTTATATGATAGGATATAAATGTTGTTGTTGGGAACATGCATCTTTGGTTAATCAATAAACCTCGGACATTGCTTTTCCCTCATTTAATAATTGTCATTTGGGAACTGTGTGTTAGTTGGTTTGGGCTTCTCAGCATCATCCATTTTTCTATAGACAGAGGGTTATATTACTTGGGTAGTTGCATACACACAAGGGACCTATCTAACTCTCTCTGACCTAAATATCTTTTAATTTCTAATCTGACTCCATCTACCATGCTCACTTTTCCTACTATAATCCTTCCCCCGACATCTATCCTAATCCTCATTCTACTTCCTTTGTATCACGCCTTCTCTTATACCAACATCCACCTACACCCTATACCTCCTCCTCCACACCCCCACCTCACAAATCACTTCCACAATATCTCTGCCTCTTTATCTCCCCCTGACCCCATCCTTCTCTTAAAAGTAAAACTCTTCAGAATCCCTACTAAATTCTACAAATCCAAACCCACCCCCTACCATCCATTCCTAACCAAACACAATCCTCACAAACTTATTCCCCTTCTCTCTTACCTCTGCTTAGCAGGCGACATTCATCTCAACCCAGGACCAAACATTTCTCTAACAAACAACCCTAGCTCCAACAACAAATCTACCAGTAAATACCTTAAATTCCTCACCATCTATTCCCAAAGCTTAACAAATAAGCTTACCCTCGTTCATGCCTGGCTCAATCATAATATACCTGACATTGTAGCCATCTCTGAAACCTGGCTAAACTGACTCCGTATTCCTTCCCCCTGGCTATCAATCTCTCCGATCTGACTGCCTAAGTAAAAGTGGTGGTGGTGTACCTATAATCTACTCCAATCATTTGTCCATCACTCCCTACCCTAACCCTATCCCTTCCTTTAATAATGCTGAACTTGTAACTGGCCTTCTAAAATTAAACGACCATAAAAATATCTGCATCATCTCCCTGTATATTCCTCCTGGTAACAACACCAATACCCTGGAAGACATCCTCTCCTGGACCTCCTTTAATATTAAACTTGAAACTTATATTATGGGTGATATAAATATTGACTGGTAAAAAAATCATCGACCCTAATCCTACCATTTCAATCAGTCTCTTCAATTTCACTCAACTCAGTAACTCCATTACTAGGACCAACAAAGCCAACACCCCAGGCTCCATCCTAGACTGGATCCTGGTATCTCACCCTAACAAAATAACAAAATCTGGTGTCACTCCTGACACATTAGGAGACCACCTCCCTGCCTTCACCCATAGAGATGCACCCTCTTTCTCACATTCCCACCAACTCTTACATACTCGCAACCTTGCTAACTTTAACCCTTCTACCTTTTCTGACTCCCTTAAGTTCATTAACTGGAACCCACTAAAAACCCTACCTTTAGACGATGCCGTTGACTATTTCAACTCTACATTCTTAACTGTCCTAAACTCCCTAGCTCCAATAAGAACAAAAAGAGTTAAAGCTAAAACCGCCCCATGGCTTACCAAAGAAACAAAAAAATTATGCTACAAAGAGACAAAACCTGGAAAAGCTATCTCCAACATAAACAGCCTGTATTGTTATTTAAATACAAACAGCTGCGAAACCAAGCTAAAAAACAAGTAATTAAAAATAAAAAATCCTACTTCATCAAACTCCAAATAAATCATGCAAAAAACCCCAAACAATTCTGGAGCTCTATTAATTCCCTCCTCAAGCCTGGTTAAAAAAACAACCCATGTCCTGATACTAGTAAATCTGAACAAGAAATCGATGAACTGTTCAACACCTTCTTCACCTCTTCTATTGCTGATCTAATCAAGACCTTCCACAACAATAACCCTCCACCCCCCCTGCTCAAGCTTCCTCCTCCTCCTCCTCCACTCCTACACCCCCTACTTTTGAACTTAAATCTGTATCCACCTACCTTATAAAAAAGCTTCTCTCCAAACTTAAACTTTGCACCAATGCCCCTGACAACATTCGTTCCTCCTTCTTAAAAATTGCCTCTGATGGTATTGCTCTCCCTATCAGCATCCTGATAAATAGATCGCTACTTGAGTCCTATGTACTATGGTGTTCTGCATTTATTCTACCACTCCACAAGGGTGGTAAAAACTGTAATGTTTCCAATTTCCGCCCTATAACCATCCTCTCGCCAATCTCTAAACTTCTTGAAAAATGCATACACCTGCAGCTCATGCCATTCCTTACTGACCATGAACACCAGCTACTCTCTGCTAACCAACATGGCTTCCGCCCTGGACACAGTACCAACACAGCCCTTCTATCCTACTTACATTCTGTCAATCTAGCTCAAGACTCTGGTAACATAGTTTCAGCTGTTCTACTAGACTTATCTAAAGCTTTCAATACCACCTCCCACATCCATCTATTAAATCATCTATCAAATCTCTACATCTCCCAAAAAACTCTTTCCTGGTTCTCCAGCTATCTTTCTGACAGGTCCCAAGCTGTCAAATGGGGCCAGGCCTCCTCCATTTTCCTCCCCACCCCTACAGGAGTACCCAATGTTCCATACTAGGCCTTTTGCTATTTAACATCTTTACTAACGATTTCTACAAAGCCATACCCAATACCAAAATTGTCCAATACGCAGATGATTCCACTTTGATCTGCTGCGCCTCTAACCTATCTGACCTTCAGTTTCTAACTCAAACTGCCTTCTAAACTACTGAAAACTGGATGCACCAAAACCACCTCTCACTAAACGCTAACAAAACTAAGATTCTTCTATTCACTCCCTCAAAATCCACTCCCATTGATAAAAACTCACTTCAAATTACCAGCCTTAACAATTCCATTATCGAAGTTATTCCCTCTGTCAAACTCCTGGGGGTCACCATCGACGAACACTTAAAATTCAGTACTCACATCCAACTTAACAACAAGAAAACCCACATAAAACTCGGCCTACTCTACAGAAAAAAACACTTCCTCACTCCTTCCACCAGACATACTTTGGCCACTACCTATCTCTCCCCCTCTATTTTGTATGGCGCTCCTCTGCTTACCAATCTATCTTCCACACTCTTCTTCAAAGTAGAAGTGTGCTACAACAAAATTTCCAGATTCAATACCAAGGCAAAATCCTCCTGCCATCACTGCACCTCCCTACACTCTTTAAATTGGCCTAATCAACTTGACTTCCTCCAAATTGTCACAGCCCACAAATTATTATTCCAACCTGCTAGCTGCCCTGCATTATCTAATATCCGACAATCATATACCCCCTTAGACCCCTTAGATCTACTCACCAAAACCTTATAACCATCCAAAAACCCAAGCGCCCAGCTGGTCAGCTTCTACTCTTCTTTTCCGTAGCCAAAAAATGGAATGCCCTGCCCTCTACTCTGAGGACCTGTGACAATCCACACACCTTCAAAACACAACTTCATTCTTATCTGTTTCTTCACAGGAAATGTAACTGCACTCTTCAACTCATACCTCCCAAGCTCTGCTCCTCCTTCTCTCCTGGCTAACCTTCATACCTTCCTAATTTCTCTCATATACTTAGATTATAAATGTAACTAAACAGTAACATCCAGCCATTATAATGTATGCCTGTCTTTCTCTTGAAAACATTTTAATAGTTTTGCTGTCTTTACTGAATGATACCTGTTTTGACTGTAATACTACCTGTTCGTTGTTATTCTACCTGTTGATTGCAATGCAAATATTTTTCTTGTAATTCTCTATGTAATGTAACTTTGTATTGTGGAGCTTTTCTCCCCGGGCCTCCACTGAAAATGGGCTCTCGAACCCAGTGGACCTCCCCTGGTCACCAAACTGGAATAAATAAATAAATAAATAAATATAAATAAGATTTACACAACCCCCCCATTTAGGCCCATTGTTTCGGTAACTGTCTCAAAAACTGAGCCTATAGCAGCATACATAGACTTCTGGTGTAAAAATTGTGTATATGTATAAACACATTTTAAAGGATCCATGGCACTGCTTAGAAATCTTAAGGGACACTTCCATTAATGATGAATTTTTATTTGTTACAGTTGATGTCACAAATTTATTCACCTCTATGCCGCACGATCAAGGCTTGGTGCTTTTTGGAGATGTCCTGTTTGGCAAAGAGGGAATGCACAATGTGAAAAGACAGCTTTTAGTTTATTTGATGGAACTAGTGTTATTGAATAATTTCCTACTATTTGAAGGTGAAGTTTTCCATCAAACAATGGGTGTAGCTATGGGGCTAAATGTGCACCCATATATGTTAACCTGGTACTAACTAAGTGGGAGGAAAACTGTGTTTCTGAACACAACTTGTATGGTAACGTGATTACATGGTTAAGATTCCTTAATGACATACTGATCTTATGGCGAGGTTCAGTAGGTGAACTTCAAGAATGTATTAGTTATTTAAATTCTGCAATATCATTTTTGAACTTTACATATAAAGTTGGTAATGAGAGCATTGATTTTCTTGACATTACACTAATTTGGGATAAACATTATAAGAAATCCATTTCTAGAGTGCATAGAAAGAAAACATACTCTAATTCCCCCCTACATTACAACAGTTGTCACCCCAACCATCAAAAAAAAAAAAAGTGTAGTAAAGGGCCAAATGGTTAGGATTTCAAGACTGACAAGTAGTGAAGGTGATTTTGAACAGGAAATGTATACATAGGTAAGTTTCAAGAAAGAGGTTACCCAAACAAGTTACTGATTAAAATTAGGAATGAAGTACGTAGGAAAAAAAAAAGAAAAATTCTTACCTATCTTGCATACCAACACAGGGACTACATTCACAAAATTAAATGTGATAGATTATGATACATCTTTAGTATTGCTTTTTAATCATGAAACTATACAAATATGGACTATGGTCAACAATTCATGGAACCAGATTTTAAGTCCTGACATTAAAAATATGTTAGGATTGGCCCCTAAAGTGACTTTTTCTAGAGGTGCCAACCTTAAGAATCTATTTGAAAAAACATGTAACAAGAAAAGGGTGGTATTTAGGATATCTAAGTGTAACATGTATAAGGCATGCGAGTTTATTAACACAGGGCCATATGTCATTGTAGAGGGGTACCAACGTTCGATACCTAGTCCAGGTAATTGTAATTGTAATATTAGGATGGTGGTCTATATAGCTACATGTTTGACCTGTTCAGTGTTCTATGTGGGTAAAACCACTAGAAAACTGAAAGAAAGAGTATTAGAGTATGTAAGGGACATTAAAAAAGTAAGAAGGAAAGTGCACTTTATAATCATTCAGAGAAATGTGAGGGTTTCAATAAATTCTTGTTTTTTATTATTGACAGAATTGTTGACCATTTTAGAAAGGGTGATGTTAACCTATACCTAGAAAATTTGGAGTTAGAATGGCAATTGAGGACAAACGCCACTATATCTCCAGGTATTAGTGATAATGTATCATTAAGTTCTATATTGAAGTTAAGAGCATTGCAGATTTAAGGTGACCACTAGAAATAATGTCTCTTTTATAATAACGTTTCCCAACCACCCCGCTTTTTTCTAATGTCATATATGCAGGTTTAAAATACATATATGTTTCTTGCGTACACTTCTGTTAGTCAAGTTTTTTAACTTATTTATTTATAGCAGGATTTGCACATATTTATGTATATTTATATTCATTTGTGCATGGTTATATATATTTTTATTTGGTCATCCAGTTATTTAATATTATAGTACATTTATTAATGTGTTTGATTGTTTTTAACTATATTTCTTTAAGACTTAAGTGGCACAGCATTTTATAATTAGTAGTAGGTGTGTTGTATTTTAGAGTTGTATAAATGCAGAGTTTTTTTTGTGTTAATTTACTCTGATAATGCCCTATGGACATAGGGTGAAAGCGCTTAGTCTGTGAATAAACAGTTCTTTTGTTCTCCTTCCTACCAGTTTGTGGATTACTCAGCGTTTTGACACTTCTTTCTTTTTTGTTTTAGGTGTACATGCTCCTTTGAGCAAGTTTGCTTTATATTACTGTAATTAACTTTGAAAGTTAATAAAGCGGGAGGAGCATCAACATACATTTTCTGGGGAAAAAACAAACTCTCAACTAACTTGCGCAAGAATCCAGGGATGATCAAAAAATAATAATGAGGGGGCAAAAACCCCAAAGCAAGGCAGTTTCTAAATATTTAATTCACGTAGAAAGTCAATAAAAGAAAGTTGTGCATCAACATACAGCTTCTGAAAACCTGTCAACGTCTTTGCTCAAGAATCATGGAAAAAGACAAAAAAATAGGTGAAAATGCCAGCAAATGGTGGAGTTTTAATTACTGTAATTGGTCGGAAAGCTAACAGAACAGGCTGTGTGCCAACATACCTTTTTCTGAAAAATCACTGTTTACCCAAGAATTAGTAGCAACAAGAAAAATAATGAGGGGCAAAAGCACAGAATCAGAGACAAGTTTTAATTGCTCTACATCACTTAGAAATTTATTAGAACAGAATGTGAATCGACATACATTTTCTGAAATGCATCTTAACTTCTTTGCCCACAGATCATGGAGAAAAAATATTATGTAGTCAGAAGTATGTTCTAGACAGACAATCCTGAAAGCAATTTTACATTCAAAAAGTGCAGTGATCAATATTACCCTACTTCATTACCACCATCCAGCCCAGTTCATTCTGATGTCATCTCTTTAGGAACTGTCCCAGATGAATTGCTTGCCTTAAAATGACTTCATAATGATGTTTTCCATCGGCTGTGCAAAAATGTAGGATATTTTCATCTTTACATTCAAACAGATGACAATGTTTCTTGTTAAGTTTTGACCTGTAACAATGTTCCCTCAGTTTCTTGTCCTGTAGATTATGGGACTTTGACCTCACTGCCTGTTTTGATTTCTAACGCTCCTTCTGCAAAGTTGATCATTTTCCAGTTTTAGCAAAATATGGTTATGTTCTTACCATTTTTATGCATTGCTGTCAATTACTTTTCTCCTCTTATTTTCTTTTTGTAGTTCAGGCTTGCTCCTTGTCTGCCTTACATATCTGTTCCTTGACTTCAGGGCATAAGATGTTGAACAGTTTGTCTTCAGCCATAAGTCTGTTATGTTTCAGAAGAAAACATTCTCCAAGTTCTACATGCAGGCAGTCCAGTCCGTTTCCATGTAACTCCAGCTGAATCAGATTGGTGAGCTCCCCAATCCTTATAGGCAGAAATGCAGTAAATCATTGCATAGTTTTAGAGTTCTGAGTTTGCAACACTGGAACAGCTATGTTGGTAAACTCTCAATCCTGTTTGCTGTCACAGTAAAATACTCCAAGTATAGAAGGAAACTGATGTCCCCTGGTATGGAGCTTAAATTATTGTGGCTGAGATCCAGGAAGCACATTTTATGACAAAAAAAAGGAAAGAAAAAAAAGATGAACAGGAATCTTTTCAATTGCAGCTGTTCCAGGCTAGTCAACTTAACTATATAAATGGGAAAGTTAGCAATCTGGTTATACCAAGGTTTAAGAAAGGTGAGACAGTGAAGGTACTGGAAGCTTATGATCTCCATAGCAGTTTTTAGGTTGTTGCCTCTAATATTTGTTTCTTGCAAATTATGAAGAGAGAAGATTGAATAGGATATTCTTTCCAAGTCACATAAAATAAGTTCCATTTCAGTCAAACTGACCATTTTTTTCAGGCTTTTGAGGACAATAACCTTGACACCATCATTACTGATGGAAAACTTCTGGAGTCCAATACCAACATCATTTATAACCAGTGACAGCTTAATGAGCTTGGTCTTCAGCCTTAAAACTTTGAGCTTCCTCAGCTCATGCAAACCTTCAGTGAGACAATAGCAGCTCTGATCAGCAAACTAATTCCATGTCATATGGAGGCCCTCTAAGTTCTTGAGATTATAAATCCATAAAGGAATCTCCTTGATATATGTAAACTTACAATGTTGTGATTTAAGGTTTTCATTTAAGAAGGCAGGTGGTGGTGCTTCTATTTTGGCTGGAATATGTTACAACCAAAGTTCCTTCAGAGACTTAAGCTGTACAATGCTTGGCACAATAGTGACATCAGGAATAACTTTTGGCTGTAAGACCTCCATTTCTCCCGATTCAAAAATTGTAACTGGATTTCCACTTAGCATAAACAAGAGAAGCCCAAGTCTGTCCTAACAGTTCTTTGTAAGTCGTTGTTGAAGCTTTTCCAACACCCATTCATTGTTGAAATTGAGTTGCCTTAACTTGCTCTCACTAACTTCAGAAAAAAGATACTACAAATTGCTTTGAATAAACGGAATCATACTGGTCCATTAAAGGAAGCATAAATTCAAATTCATTCTTGACGTCTGGAATGTCACTGTACCTGCTGTCCTCCTGAATCAATTTAAAAGAGTACATTTTCAATGAGTATCTCAATATCCATCCTAAAGTGTACAGGCAGATTAGTACATAAACAGTTACTAAAATAATATGGAGAAAAGCCAGAATTTTAAAGCGAGTTGCTAAAGCATGAACACAATTTTACATACATTAACCTGTAAGATTTTTAGTCTTCACCATGCAGTCTAGGTTAAACTTAATATTGCTGACATAATTCACTGAATGACAAATTATCAATATAAATTTTATCACTTTAACAATAGTTTGCTACCTGTACATTCTGTGAACTATATCTCTTTCTTCAACATGCATGCAGAATTGTTTTACTTTTTCAAAAAGTGCCTTTGCTTGCTCACCTTTCTTTTGTCCAGGACCCCATTGTCTGAATGATCTACTGTTCCTTGTTCTACTGTTCAGTACGAGACTTTGTCATCTGCATATAACAGAAGTGGTTTCAACATCCTCATTGACAGAAGATGACCTGTTGTCAACAGATCCAGTCATTCATCTCAAATGGGGATTTTGTTCACTCTTACCCCAGCTTCAGAAAGTGTCCTTGTCATTCATGGGGAATAAAAACACTTCAGATGGATGGCTAAAAAGTATTCTAGTTTGGAACTTGTATGAGGATATTTAAACCTTAAGTTGCCACTGACTAAAAAGATCAGGATATATAGTAGCATCAAGTATGGGAAATACTTTGAAAATGTGTTGGACATACTTATAAAGTAACTGTATACATTAATATCTGTTATAGTGGATCCGCAGTGGTGGTGCTGCGGTAGCGTTGTCGCCTCACAGTAAGACGCTGACCGGTTCGACTCTCAGCTAGAGCGTCTTCTGCGTGGAGACATGCGTGAATGGGCGTACCTTCGTTGAAGGTTGTGCGTTAGGGCTGGTGACTCAGCATGTAAAAATCAACTGTCAATCATTAGCAGACCGGAGTTCCGCTGTGGCGACCCCTAACCGGGAAAAGATGAAAGACACAACAACATAGTGTCAGGCTAATAGTGTACATAGTTATTTAAGATGTTATGTATAAATACTATGGAATTTGAAAAATAAAAAAAAAATTTGAGGAAATACTTTGTAATGCAGTGTAATATGTTTTCTTAACAAACTGCATCAACCTAGCTATATTGGTGTCAATTAAGATTATACTGAATCCCTGTAGGTCCCTTTGGAACGGGATGAAGGACAGTAGTGTTGAATGCAGAATCTGCCTGCCCAGTTAGAGAGATTGTTATAGTATCATCATAAGAGGCTTTAGTAACCCACTTGCTTGCAAGACAAGCAGATCATTTTGTTTTGTGTGACCTGAAGAATCCTACCAAAAACAGCAATCATCAGCATAACAATGGACATGTAGTCCAAAAAGACATCCCACCATGGCTTCAAGATGGGATATGCTGGTCGTGTATCAGGAAAATAATGCAGCTCATTGACTGGAATCATGGTTTACTAATTAATCATGCTATACAAATTCTCAATTTCCCCAAAGCACTTTCTCGTTAAGTGACTTTCTCAAGGTCATTTAATAGACGAAAGAAGGCTGGGAGAATAAAACAAAATCTGAAAATGAGGGATGAGTTTACACTATTACTCTAATTCATATTACTCTAATTCACCTAGAATGTTAGTAAAACAGATACTACAATTTTCTTTAAAGAAAAAAAAAAAAAAAAAAAAACTTTCTTGGACAAGAACTCAAGGACAGCCAAAGATGAGTGTCAGAGGATCACCATCAGGAAAGTATTTAAATATAACTCTAATTCACTTAGAGAATTAATGAGAATTAATAGAACAAGTTCTGAATCAACATACAATTTCTGAAGTCTCTCAGTTTTTTTTATTAGAGATGACACCAAAATGAGAGATAAAGGCCAAAAAATCAGGGACAGATTTTAAATATAGTCTTATATATTACAGTAACTCTGTTAGAAAAGTAGTCATGTTCTGAAAGTCCCACAAATTTTGTTGAAGAATCAAGAGCAATGCCAAAAATGAGGGTCAGGGTCCAAAATCCGAGACTATTTTAATTATTCACTTAGAAAGTTGAAAGAACATACATTTTCTGAATAGATGTGAAACTAATAGCTGGAATTACTTCCTAATTCTGAGTTTTAATGAGGAACAGTGCAAAAAATTAGGGACAACTGTTAAGTGTTAACTCTAATACATTTAACAATTAGACCAAGAGGTTATGAATCAACATACATTTTCTTTAGTATGAAACTAGTGGCTGGGAGTACTGACTGACTGACTAATTCTCACTGTTTTACCATAAAATCAAGCATTTTATGAGGAACAGTAGAACTATGGTGGCACTGGATGCTTGGTAGAATAAATGATGGACAGTAAAAAGAAGAGAGGTGTCATAGTGCATGTGTGCTGTTGACAAATGCCTTACATGCCAGGTAACTTGGCTTGCTAGCTGTTACACTTCTGTTGCCCATTTGCAATGCTGCCATGTCGACAGTAGGCACGGTTAATTCCAACAAATACGGATGCAAAGTTTCTAAAAATGTACTAATCTCCCTCAGAATGAAAAAAGATCCTTTTATTTAAGAATGATGCTTTGATCATGCCTTGTAGGGCTAGTGGCTGGATCCTGTGGAGGTGTAGTATAATATGAGGCTCATGGGCAGGCAGACATTGTTTTCTGACTTGCTGATACTGTATATGACAGGTCTCAACTGCAGTGTGCAGCAGCCATCCTCTTTGTCTTCTTACTTCAGTAGATCTTCACTCAGAAGTCCTTTTGTAAGTGATAAAACAAACCAGCTGCCAGATCTTTTTCAAAAAAAAAAAAAAAGCCAAACAAACAAAAAAAAAAAAAACACAACTAGAATGAAATGCCAGAAAGTTTTGGCTTTTAGTCTTAATTTTCATGGGCTTCTACACATTCTACCTCTTGTTGATTGGCTGTTTCTCAACACGCACAAAGGTAGTAAACAAGAGGAGGGGTATTGCAGAAATGTGTCAGTTTAGACAATGTGTTAACACAAAGGGTCTGTATTAGAACATCGAAGTTTCAAAACTTCGAATGTTCTAATATCGACCCCTATGCAGTGAAAGCTGAAAACATCGAGCATACAGAACAGCAATTTTTTTCCTAGGGAAAAAATTTGCTGTTCCAAAACACATACACACAACACAAGCACACCAAACAAACAGCAATCCACACACATACACCTAAAATCTTACACCTAACCCTATACTAAACTATACACACACCACTAACTATCCACTTACCTTAACCCAAACCCTAATGTCCGTCACTATCACACACTCACCTCACCCACGCCCTAACCCTAACTCACCTACCCCACCCTAACACTCACGTCCACACAATCGCACACTTACCTGACCCGTGCCCTAACCCTAACTCACCTAACCTGCCCTAACCTTCATGTCCACACAATCGCACACATACCTAACCCGCACCCTAACCCTAACTAACCTAACCCACACTCAATCGCACACTTACCTGAACCTGACCCGTAACTTTCCACCACAGCACTGAAAATACCGAAGCAACAGAAATGGACAACCAAATTCTTTCCCTAGGAAAACATTTGGTTTTCTGTTGCTTCAATATTTTCAGCTTTCGCTGAATAGGGGTCGATATTAGAACATTTGAAGTTTTGAAACTTTGATGTTGTAATATAGACCCAACACAAACAATGCACAGTGTGCATTCTGAAAGGCATGAAAGTGCTGTTGTACAGTACTAAAAAACAGACAGGGTATTGGAGAACAGCAGAAACAGATTATTGGCTGTATTTCTAGATACAATGAGGGAAATCTAAGGGGAAACAATGAGGGAAATCTAAGGGGAAGCAACCTAGCATGAAATGCATATCCAGAGTGAACGCTGCAGAATAAATGTGCAGCATATGAAACATCAGCTTCCTATGGCCAGTTCATTAGCATTTAAAAATATATCCCCTTTATTCTGTATCACATTTTTAATTGTGAGGATAGATTCATTATGCTAAACTGATCTCTTTACATTCAACCTTTACTCTTCACCAGTGATGGCATAGGCTAGCTATAGCAAAAGAGCATGTTTGAACATTTTAAATAAATGCAGGGTTACAATGTTAGCATCATTCTTAATGTTTTAATAGTAAATATATTTGTCTGATTCCATCAGCTGTTTTCATAACTAGATTATTTAACAGGAATATATATAGTGAGCATCTGATCTTTTTCTTTCTTGATGGTGTTATTGTTTTGCTGCGCTGTAGCCTTTCCAGGAGACATGACCGAAGGAGCTTCTTTTTGAAACTCTTTGCTCTCACAGTTCTCATAGACTGTTTTCTTGCAACAGACTTTTTACATCAATGTTGGTTGCTGATCTCCCTGGAATATTGATGTATTTGTTATATTCTGTAAGTTCTCTTGCAAAGCCTTTCTTTTTCCCCATGAGCTACAATAGCTTTATGTTTGATTGCTGTACTAAACAATTTAGCTTCAAACAGCAACTTTTCCACATCCTTTGAGTGTTCATTCTTAATGCAGCCTGTAAAGTTGGCAGCCTTTTGCAGTTCCACTTTTGTAGTATTTCTGGCGCTCATGATTTCTTTGCTGTATTCTCTTTACATTTTGTTACTTTTTCAAACATCAGCAAATGGGTGAAGTAGGTGAATTGCTTTTCAATCTCCTGCCCATTAACTGTTGAAACAGTGAGAGACAGAGTCCCTGAAATGGACAAAAAATGATAATCCCCATATATTCCGCTGCTACTCTTTCTCAGCATATACTTCAGTGTTTGGATACTACTCTCAATTTTCCTGTTAACTGCAATCACTTAGACTGGAATTTATATGCTTAAATTCCCATACAAGCACAAGTCGTCTTAACTCCTTTTTTGTTTGTGTCTTTTAGTCCACTGTTAGATGTCACATAATCTGCATACCTGAAGGAAATGTGCTGCATTAGCAGTGATTGGTATTTTGAATTGCAATTGCAGTATCTCAGACAGCTCCTCTTTCTATGAGGTACATCGGTCTTAAAGTTAGCATACAGATGCAGCAGGGGAATGGAGCACCCAGTGTTAGGGGAAGTGCCTTTACCAATGTGCTTATAACATATTCCATTCACTTCCTGGAAATAATGTTTAACTGAACAGTAACAGCTTTGTGGTCATACATTTGTAGTGTCACAGTTTTTAGTGTTGATCTCTGGCTCATCATATTTAGTTCATGGAGCACAGCATCAGGTGTGCTCTGACTTGAAAACTATCGACATTGTTGCACTAGTTACACTTACAGCTGTAGCTGTCCACTTGACCATGTCAAGGAACCTGGAATAATAATCTGTACTTATAAGATAAATGGTCTAATTGAACTGGAACAGGTTAGTGCCCATCTGAATCAGTGGATGATCTGTACTGGGGATGCTGCATCTCTACCTTAGATTATTGTTATTGTCTGAATTACAGCTGTCATAACTATGTGTCACTTGTTTGGTCTGATACATTTCTACATATCAATTTTATCTGCTTCTTTTTCTTAGAACATTATTATTCCCTAATGTGATTCATGTATCATCTCAAGCGTATGTCTTCTCATCTGATTGGGAATTATTACTTTGCTATCGTTGAACATTAAGTCCTGGACACAACTTATTGTATCCTTGAAAGACAACAAATGCTGAATGATTATTTTAACTTAAGCCATCCTTTCATCTAAGTTGTTTTAGTTAACTTTCCTCAGTGTCTCTAGATATATGAAATTTATTTTTTCATTTTTCTTTTGTCATATGTAACTGCAGAATTACCTGAGGAATCTCTTTTTTTCTAGTTCTTCAGACTTCCCTGTTAAATAAGCTCTATTCAATTAACCATGTATGTGTACTTATACTTTATTTAGGGCCTATATTATTAGTACAGCATCGGTATTTATTTGTAAGCAATATTTTTTTCCTGGGCAACTTTGTAATTCTATAAATAAATTGGCACAGTCATTCTGGATATAATAAGGCTGTGCAAAGTATTTAAAATGTCTCTGGGATTGAGACTGATTCTGGATACTTGAATTCTTTGCTTCTATACTCTAAATTTAATTTATCAAAACTTGTCAGACATCAGAAATCAAAGCAAATTATTAAAATATACTTTTAAGAGCCATTTTTGAAAAAAAATCGTCAATTTCTTATTTTAAATTTGTCATATTTTCTGAAATAATAACTGTCTGTCATGTCTAGTTTATACTAACAATGCACATAAAACCTTTCTGTTCTGTACTTAATAGATCCATGTTTTTAAAAACATCTTGGGACAATGTTTTAGGCTCTGAACCTGCATTTAGTTCAGCTTTGACATTCTGCTTATTAATTCTCAGAATTGCTTTTAGCAGTATAACTTGTTATTTTTTCTCAGTGGTTTTGAGGCATTTTACAGACTTCTCTGTTTAGACTTTTTCATTTCTGTATTGCCCACAATAGCTAATTTTCATGTTTTTTTATAAGCATGTAGACGTTTTGAAACCACTTGTTTGTGCTTCTGCATACCTTTAAATTATGCTCTTTCTGGCATGGGGTATATTGAGTTTATTGAAAGCAAGACAACTTTTCTTCATGCTTAAAGTCAGAACAACTATGTGAAGATTGAATATTCACTGCACTAGTCATTTCATGGTTGTTTGCTTCATTTATGTTACTGTTTGCATCATTCCCTCTTTCATATATAATATTTTTTTCAGTATATCATCTCTCCCTCTTTTTGATTTTTTTTATTTGATTCACATTTCATATTATACACATATGTTCTTCAGTTAATTCTTTTAACTGTGTAAGAGTAATTTCATTAAGAGCTGTATTCATAGCCCAGGGTTTCACATTTTCTTAGCAGTATTACATAGTTATGCAATCAGTGTTTCAGGATAATTACGAAATGCAGAGGTCCTTTGGTGAACACAACGCCCACTGCAAATGCATAGCATGATTAACACATAAGCGATAGAGGGACAGCTACTGTGCTGCTAAGGGCTTTACATGTATGCATATAAATCTGTAATGAATACATTTGAATACAAAGTGTTTAAATAGCCTTGAATTTACAGCAGAAAGCAACAGTTTCAGTCAAAATATGGGGATGCAAGGGGAGCTTAGTCTTAGTTGATGCTTCTGCATACCTGGACATTTTAACTGAAGGGGTCACTTGGGTAATTGTTTCCTTTTGATGCTTGTGCATACCTGCACTTATTACTGAAGGGATCACTTGGGGAAATGTTTCCTTTTGATGCTTGTGTATACCTGCACTTATTACTGAAGGGATCACTTGGGTAATTGTTTCCTTTTGATGCTTGTGTATACCTGCACTTATTACTGAAGGGATCACTTGGGGAAATGTTTCCTTTTGATGCTTGTGTATACCTGCACTTATTACTGAAGGGATCACTTGGGTAATTGTTTCCTTTTGATGCTTGTGCATACCTGCACATAGTACTGAAGGGGTCAACTGGGGAAATGTTTCCTTTTGATGCTTGTGCATACCTGCACATAGTACTGAAGGGGTCAACTGGGGAAATGTTTCCTTTTGATGCTTGTGTATACCTGCACTTATTACTGAAGGGATCACTTGGGTAATTGTTTCCTTTTGATGCTTGTGTATACCTGCACTTATTACTGAAGGGATCACTTGGGTAATTGTTTCCTTTTGATGCTTGTGCA
This sequence comes from Protopterus annectens, assembly GCF_019279795.1. Taxonomy (NCBI): domain Eukaryota; kingdom Metazoa; phylum Chordata; order Ceratodontiformes; family Protopteridae; genus Protopterus; species Protopterus annectens. The sequence goes on along the minus strand of NC_056728.1, from coordinate 541,120,267 downwards.
TACCTGCACTTATTACTGAAGGGATCACTTGGGGAAATGTTTCCTTTTGATGCTTGTGCATACCTGCACTTATTACTGAAGGGATCACTTGGGGAAATGTTTCCTTTTGATGCTTGTGCATACCTGCACATAGTACTGAAGGGGTCAACTGGGGAAATGTTTCTGTTTTAGTGCTTGTGCATACCTGGACATATTACTGAAAGGTTTGCTTGTGTAAAATGTTTAATTTTGGTGCTTGTTCACATTAGGGCATGTTACTGAAGGAATTGCTTGGGTGAATGCTTCATTTTAGTGCTGGGCATACTGGGACATCACTTGGGTAAATGTTTTATTTTTGTGCTTGTATATATTAGGGTATGTTACTGAAGGGGTAGCGTGTGTGGATGTTTTATTTTGATGTTTATGCATAACCGGACATGTTACTGAAAGGGTGGACTAGGTGAATGTTTCATTTAAGTGCTTCTGCATACTATGAAATGTTACTGAAGAGGTTGGTTGGGGAAATGTTTCATTCTGGTGCTTGTGCATGCTAGGAAATTTTACTGAAGAGGTTGCTGGTGGAAAAAAAATAATTTGGGTATCAGAGAAGTGCTTGGGCATACTTGGATAAACAAGTTAACAGACTGCAACTCCAATACTAAAGGTGAAGCACTGCATTTAGCAATAGATGTGCATAATGCAGGGATGTCGGAGTATGAATTGCAAATCTGCCTCATTAGTGTATGTTACATTACACCATTTTTCATTTGCATATCATTATTTGCATTAGCATAAATGGCCTCTATGAATCCTGCCTTTGCTACACTCATTCGTAAGCATCAAGAATAACCCTATCGCATTTGCGGAAGCAACTATGAATACCCGCCTTAGTTTTCTACCAGGTCAGGTCTATTTCTATTAACAACATTTCTTTAATTTTTATCCTATCTTAAGTCCCCCAGATAAAGAAAATGCAGTAGTTTTAGAAATTTGCCATTGTATATTCAGGCTAGAACTAGTGTGTACTAAACAGAATATACATGTATTGTCATAACAGTATGAAATTGTTACTTTTAAAAACAAATTCCCCTTGCCCCAGAAGAAAATTTATAGTAACTCACTGCTATGGTATTCAGTAAAGTTTGCATGCACAGAAAAACATACATAGAGTCTAGGCACAAGCAGTGATGCTGTCATTAAGTAAGGAAAAGAAAAAAGTACAGTTTTGTACCTACCATAAATGTAGATGTTCGAGTGCTAATACAGCTGCAGTCATAACAGATGGGTTCTCCTGCCGTCAGGCGGGTCCTTGGTTGGCCGAATTCCAAAGTCTAGGTCCGGCGTCGGTTGTCGTCGCTTCTTCCCTGATGTCAGTGTGACAGGGGTATAAAAGAACCAGCCGACGCCATTTTCTTCAGTTTTTCTTGCCCCAGATGTCAGGTGCCCCCAGAAGGAAGGCAAAACATAAATTTATGTAGTAAAGCAAATGCAATATAATCAAAAAACAGTAGTTGCAAGCAAATACACCATGAAAGAATACCCCAATGAGGTTGTATGAGGAGGTGTTAGCCATAAGGCCTGTCCCAAGAGGGGAAGGAGGGAGGGAAACCTGGACTGCAGCTGTATTAGCACTCGAACATCTACATTTATGGTAGGTACAAAGCTGTACTATGTTCATCGTGCATACAGCTGCAGTCATAACAGATGGGTAGAATCCCAAAGCTAATAAAGGGGTGGTAGGCACTAAGAGGAACTAGGTGGAGCCAGGATACCCTGCAAGACTGCAGTGGCAAAGCCCGCTCTAGTTTTGGAGTATAATGGTAGGTGATAGTGCTTGGAGAAAATATGTACAGAACTCCAAGTGGCTGCTTCCAAAATATCTTTGGTAGGAACCCCCCCTGAGGAAAGCTGCAGAGGTAGCTGTGGCCCTTGTGGAGTGAGACCTGATGTCTGTAGGTACAGTTTTACCATGAAAAGAGTAACAAAAGTGTATGCAGTGGGCTATCCATTTTGAGATTGTCTGTTTGGAAATAGGCTTCCCTTGAGCACCTGTAGCATAGGACACCAAGAGTTGCTCTGATTTTCTGAAAGGCTTTGTTCTGTCCAAATAATAACGGAGCTGTCTGTGAATGTCCAAGAAAAGTAGTAGCCTCTCCCCTTTGTTTTGTGGATTAGGGTAAAATGTAGGTAAGTGGATAGCCTGATTCAAGGCTACCCTGGATACTACCTTTGGCATAAATGAAGCATTGGTTCATAAGGAAACTCTGTCCTGATGGAAAATGATGAAAGGCTGCACAGCCATGAGGGCTTGTAGTTCTGAAACCCTGCATGCTGAGGTGATAGCTAGAAGGAAGGCTGTTTTCCATGACAAATATTGCAGATCTGTTGAAGCAGCTGGCTCAAAAGGATGCAGGGTTAGTTTTTCTAGAATGAAATTGAGGTCCCAAGCCGGTACTGGTTGCTCCCTTGGGGGTTTTATATTCTTAGCCCCTCTGAGGAACTGTCTTAAGAGAGGGTGAGAGAATAAAGGAGGATCAGTGTTGTACTCTGCAGAAATGGCTGAGGCATGGATTTTGATGGAGGAGAATGAAAGTCTACTGCTTAGCAGCTCGGCTAGGTACTGTAGTATTTGAGGTAAATTCAGTATTCCAGGATTCTGACCCTTTTTCTGATTCCAGACACAAAACCGTTTCCATTTTGTGGAGTAGGCTTTTCTAGTAGAAGGCCTTCTGGCCTCCAAAATGACATCCTGCACCTCCTTGGAGAGTAGGGTCTGCTGTGAATTTAAGGAATCCTCCATGTGGCTAGATTGAGTGTTTTCAGCTGACTGTGAAGAGTTTTGAAGTTGTGCTGAGTCAGTAGAAGAGGCATTCGAGGCAGGATCCATGGTGGGGAATGCGTCAGGCTCCTCAGGAGTGGGTACCAGTGTTGTCTTGGCCAGTCTGGAGCAAAGAGAATCATCTTTGGTCTGTCTGCTCTGGCTTTTAATAGAACTTTGGCCAGCAGTGGAAGAGGTGGAAAGGCATAAACCATCATTGTTGTCCAACTGAAAGAGAGTGCGTCCACTTTCCAGGCCTGTGGATGAAAGGTCCTTGAGCAGAATTTTGTCAATTGGTAATTTCTGTGGGTGGCAAAGAGATCTATGTCTGGCCTTCCCCATGCTTGAATTATCATTGTAAAAACTTGAGGATGTAACTTCCATTCGTGTGGATCTGACATCTTTCTGCTCAGGTTGTCTGCCAGTGTGTTTTCCTTCCCTGGCAGGAATTGTGCTTGAAGTTGGATTTGCAATTCCAGAGTCGTGTTCCAAAGGGACATGGCTAGTCTGCACAGGGGATATGAATGAGTTCCTCCCTGTTTGTTTATGTACCACATCACTGTGGTGTTGTCTGTTCTTATCAATAGCTGCCCTGGATGCAGTAGGTCTTTGAAAGCCATAATAGCATTTATTACTGCTAGCATTTCCTTTTGATTGATGTGTAGGTGCTTTTCTTTTTGTGACCATTTGCCCTGAATGCACCGATCTGTCATGTGCGCCCCCCAGGCGTAGTCCGAGGCGTCTGTTGTGATGACTTGATTTGCTTGAGGCTTGCAGAATGGGAGACCTATGTTTCTTTGGCATGCTTGAGCCCACCACAGAAATTACTTTTGAAGACAAGGAATCAGTGGTATGATTGTTTCCAAACTGTGGCTGTGTTGAGACCATAAGTTTTTTAGGTACCATTGAAGTTTCCTCATATGTAGCTTTGCACATGGGATTAGCAGGATGCAAGATGCCATGAATCCCAGATCCTGGAGGATTTTCCTTGCAGTCAGCCTGGTGAAGGTTGCCAGTTTTCTGAAGTATTGAGTTAATTGCCCTTGTTTCTCTGACGTGAGGTAGGCTATCTGGGTGTTTGTATCCAAGCTGGCACCCAGGAAAATTATTGTTTGAGAGGGTATTAGTCTTGACTTCTTTTTGTTGACTGTGTATTCCAGAGATTTCAACAACATTATTACAAACGCCAGGTGTTTCAGAAGAGTGTATTTGCTGTCTGCTTGGATCAGGCAGTCGTCCAGATATGGGTATATTTGTATTCCTTGAAGTCTGCAGAAGGCAATTACTGATGCCAGGCATTTCGTGAACACTCTGGGCACAGTAGATAAGCCAAAGGGCAATGCAGAGAATTGATAATGGGATGAACCTGCAAGAAATCTGAGGTATCTTCTGCAATCTTGTCTGATTGGGACATGCAGGTATGCCTCCTTGAGGTCCAATGTCACCAGCCAAGACTCCTTGCCCAGCATGGGAAGAAGCTGCTGTAATGTGAGCATCTTGAACTTTGGTACGAGTAAATATGTGTTTAGGATGGATAGGTCCAAAATAGGTCTCCAATCTTTGCCCTTCCTTAGTACCAGGAATAGTCTGGAATAAAAACCTTGACCCTGTTCTTGTGTAGGTACCTCTTGAATAGCTTTCATGTCCATGAGATCTGAAATTTGTTTTTGTGCCTCTGCCCTTTGATTGTGTGGCAGGTTTGGCATGCCTCTCATTTTTGGAAGGGTGTAAAAGTGGAATCTGTAGCTTCTGTCTATAATGTCCAGGATCCATTTGTCTTTTGTGACAATATGCCAATTTTTCGAAAATAATGCCAGTTTTCCACCTAAAGGTGCTGCCATTTGAGCCTTGCTTGGCATGCAAAGGGGAAAGTCATTGGGTCTGCTTTCTGAATGGCTGTGAACTATCCTCACCCCCTCTTGGTGTAGGTGTTTGCCATTGTCTGCCTCTAAATGATCCTTGAGATTGCCCTCTACCTCTTGGGCGCCTGTATCTACCTCTTTGAGGTCTGTCCGTGGCTGGAAAGGACCAATTTTTTGAAGGTCAATTTCTACAGAAACGCGGCGGTTGTACCTGTAGGAAATCTTTCACTGTTTGCATTGATTTTGCCCTTTCCTCCATTTTCTTTAATACCTCCTCAGCTTTAACACCAAACAATACATCCTTTTGAAGGGGTGCATCTAGTAATTTAGCTTTGACATGATCTGGTAAGGTTTGCTCTTTGAGCCAAGCATGTCTACGTATGACTGATCCTGTAACAGCAGCTCCACAAGAGGCCTCTAAAGCATCAAAACCACATTGCAAGGTATGTTTACCCACTTGCTCTGCACTATGCAACAAATCCTGCAACTCCTTCAAGTCTGGTTGTTCAGGTTGTGACATTTTGCTTTTCAACTGAGATAACAAAAACTGTTGATACTTTAACATATGGAACTGACAGTTTAATGCCCTCATGGTTAAAGTGGCTGAGGTGTATACCTTTTTCCCCCACATTTCTAAAGCTCTGGAATCTCTCTCTGAAGGTAATGGATTTTTGGCAGTGGATGCCTTAACTCCCTTGGGTCCCTGTGAAATAGTTTCTGGGTCAGCCGCATGGCTTTTGTATAGGAATTGGTGTGAATCAGGAACCCGGTAATACCTGTCAGGCTTGACTGGAGCTGGAGTTAAAGAATCTGGGTTAAGGCTGGCCTCTGAATACACATCATCTAGTATGTCTAAGACAGGAGGTATAGCCAGGGGCCTGTGCTGAGGGAGCAGGAGGAAATCCCTGAGCCTTTTCTTGGAGTCTGAGTACTCTTGGCCTTCCCAGTGGAAGTGTTCCATCAAGGTATGCAAGGTTTCCCCAAAAGAGTAATCCTCAGGGGGGGAGACAGAGGGAATGGACTCCTCTGCATCAAAATCTTCGAAAGGGGAGTAAGAATGTTCCTGGTCCTCAGAATGCTCTGAAGTAATGGAGGCCTGGTCCGAGGAAAGGTATTCTTCCTCCACTCTGGGCCTTTTGTCCGGGGGGGGGGGTTGAGAACCCCTGATAAGAGTAATCAAATCCTCAGCCATTTTGAGCATCTGCTTTTTAGGCATGGGGCCTTGAGAGGGGCCCTGTGGAGCTTGTCTTTTAGGATGAATGGCTGCTTTAGATTTAGTGTAAGCCTAAATGGAAAAAGAAGAAGAAGGCCTGAAGACACCTTGAGAGGTGGCAGGCCTGTCAGAACTCTGAGTTTCCCCGTCAAGAGTGACTTCGGTATCTGTAGTCGGGGTGTGGGCTGAAGAGCCTGCGACCTCGGGCACAGAAGACACCACTAATGAAGTGTCATCGGTAATCAGGTGCTGCATAGGCACCTCGCTGAGAACCGGAGCACATGTAGTTGGCTTTAGCGTGGTGTCGGTAGAAGTCATGGACCTCGTATGTCGGTCCTTATCTTTACGTCGTTTACTCAAAATTGTAGTCGGAGTATCCGATGACATGTTGTAATTAAACTTTTTGCCAAAATAGTGTTGGGCGAATTCCGCCCGACGCTTAATAGTGCGTCTGTTGAATGTAGCACAAAAACGACAGGCCAAGACATCGTGGTCTGGGCCTAAGCAAGGTATACAGAGGGAATGGAAATCCTTATGCGGTATTTGCTTCCCACATGAAATGCAATTATTAACTTTGACATCGGTCTGAGGCAAGAAAAGTTTCCCCAACGGGGTACTTAGCTTTCTAGAAGTTTTCGGCTGAAAAATATTCGTAATCTCAGGAGCTGGCCGACCGGCACTTGCGAACTGCTTCTGCTTCGGGCACCGCGCGGCAAGAAAGACTGAAGAAAATGGCGTCGGCTGGTTCTTTTATACCCCTGTCGCACTGACGTCAGGGAAGAAGCGACGACAACCGACGCCGGACCTAGACTTTGGAATTCGGCCGACCGAGGATCCGCCTGACAGCAGGAGAACCCATCTGTTATGACTGCAGCTGTATGCACGATGAACATCAAAAAAAATGCCCAATAATATTATAGTTATTTTAAAAGTCACATCAGTTATGAGAAAAGCAGCTCTGTTGTATAGCTTTTTTATTTATTTTAACATTTGTTTACTGGGAAAGTTCGACTTGGAACAAAGCCGATTTTCAGCAGAGGCCCAGGGAGAAACACTCCAAAAATGTCTGTTTGTAATGTGGGAAGAAACTGGAGCACCTGGAGAAAACCCACACAAATGCATGAAGGACATGCAGACTCCACACAGAAGGCAGCCCAACCAAGAATCGAACCGGAGAACCTCTTAGGGTGAGGCAAAAACGCTAGCACTGCACCACTGTGCCAGAAAATTAAAGTGTATTATATATAGTAAAGCATTGCCTTATATTATATTGTAGTCTCATGTGATGTTTGCAAATTAGCTCATATATCTCATACTGGAAATGTCCTTCCTAGCTATACAAGCCCTGTGAAATAAAAAAAGCCACAAAGTTAGTAGACTTCAAGATTAGGATTCCTGTAGTCCAGCCAGTGTTTCATTTACTTATCAGATGCATTTAATATCACAGTTGATTCAAAGTAAGGAGAACAATGGAAGAAACTGTTGATAGTTAAAAGAAAAAGAACATACCAATTTAGTTAGTGATCAAAAATTTCCCTTAATCAACTTATCGCTAAGCTCAGAGTATAGGCATATACACAGACGCATAGGCTTTGTTAATTTCAAACAATATTGTCATACTTGGAACATTAAACAAAGTGATGTATCTGTCTAAAAAGTTTACATAAAGAGCAGCTGTATCTACAATAAAAAAATGCATGGCTGAAATATAATTACAGCCTGTGTCTTATCATGTAATGTTTAAGATTGCTATGGAAAACGATACATGCATTATTCTTCAAATACACAGACCCAGACAAGGAGACACACATACACTCACATGCACAAGCCCCCATCATGCACGCATGTACACTTACACAGATAAACAGACTGACTTTATTATGCTTATTTTTGTACCGTTATCTTCTTTAAACAACATTTTAATAATAGTAATTATCCATTTGACTGAATATGTTTAAACAACATTTCACAATAGATCATTCCAATTATTTAGGTTCTTCACCTCATGTTATCACTAACAAGCTCTGGTAAGTAAAACAATTATTGAGGTCTTATGATATCTACCTGAAATTACAAGGTTAGGATTTGAGAACAATGCCACTTTAATTAACATCACATCAAGTCAAGCTAGCAGATAATGAAATCTGTTGTTTGTAGTACAGATAGTAAAACTAGTGGGATTTTATTAAAGCCTATCTATCTATATATAATATAGTTCTTTTCAGTAATTGTGAAAACGGGAAAAAGTAGAAATGAATTTAAGTTGTTTCTCATCTTTTAAGATACTAGTGTTTCTATATTTTTCAGGTTCTCATTTTAAAATTATTGGCCTCTGTCACTCCTTCTCTCTGCATAAATTTATTACCATTGCTAAATGTCATAGATACTGAAATGTAGCTATGTTATACTGTGGAAACTGTGGCAATACTCTGTGATTTATGCTCAATCCATCTGTTATTCATAACCATTATAATTTAGAGGCATGTTTAACTCTACAGACACTTCTTCCTGAGAAAATAGAAGTAGGCGGGAATAGCTCCTGTTGTTTCAGGATAATGGAGCAATGTTGAAAGAAGTATAAGTCATCGCCTATTGAATCCCTCACCCATTCACCAATTCAGTCTTCCTTTAAAGATAATATAGCAATAACCCACGCCTGGGTGTGGGTAATGCTAAATTTACCCACGGTTGGCGTGGTTTGGTCCCGAGCGAAGCCCGAGGGACCAAACAAAGCCAACCGTGGTAAATTTAGCATTACCCACACCCAGAAGTGGGTTATTGCTATTATACCATGACATTATTTAAGAAAAGAAACTGCTACTTTTCTTAAATAATGGCATAGTATAATGCCTGTTTACTGCCCTTCCGCAGATGTCTGGCATCCGGCAGTTCTGATATACTGCGCCCTCGCAGTACATCAGAGCTGTGGGCAAAAGAAAGCAAGATCTCCGTTGCTTTTTGTGTTCGCTATGTTAAATGAGTTTAACATGGCGAGACAGTTAAAATACAACGGACATCTCCGTTGCTTATTTTAAAACTGTCTCGCTATGTTAAACTCATTTAACATAGCTAAAAAGCAACGGAGATCTTGCTTTCTCCGTTAAACACTGTTACGCTGTGTTAAATGGGTTTAACAAGGCGAGACAGCTTTAAAATAAGCACTGGAGATCTCCGTTGCTTATTTTAAAGCTGTCTCGCTATGTTAAACCCATTTAACATAGCGAGATGTTCATCGAGTTATACTAATGGAAAAAAGTCCGGGCAACCGGACCTTTTTCCATTAGTATAACTCGATTTACAACGGGCACGCTGGCCAATCAGCGTGCACGTTTTGGGGGGATCATGGTATAATATGCAAGAATACATTGCTTCTGCATTTCTGCCTGTTTTTTCCTTGATGTCCCTTTTGGCAAGAGTGCAGATTCTTATTCTTATAATTTGCTATAATGGCAGCAAAAGATTTGCCACAAGAATTCTTGTTAAGTGCAGACAGTTGATGTTTGCTGTTTCTAATACATTACATTATTTACTGTAAGTTGTGAAGAATAATCACTTTTCATTCACTGTTACTGAGGATTACTTAAATTGAAAGCCAAGAGATACGCCATATTGACATATTTGTCATAAAATGTTCTTCCTTGCACTTGAGTTTAATCTTAGATTACTATTCATGTATTATTACACTTTGAAAATACATAATTACCAGAGTCAGTTCTTTCTTGTGTAAGTCATTTGCAAATAAGATGTATTTATGGTATGACTCATTTTCACTGGCTGATTTTTCCTATCATGTTGCTGGGTAAAATTATATTCAGTTAAATGCAAACAAGCAGTCAATTCTTTGGAAGTTTATTGTTGTGTTTTAAAAACTGGAAGCCTTGTTATTCACCTTGCCAGTCTGCTGTTATGGTGGTTAGACATGGAATAGAGCAAGAAGATGACTATAGCCTTTTCCTTACTATCTCCATCCCCCCTCCAGGTTTTTGTGATCGTGGAACTGGTTTATATATCAATCTAGCTATATAAATCTATCTATCTATGTGCATATGTATATATATATATATATATATATATATATATATATATATATATATATATGTATAGTTTGGGAATGTGGAATACACATTGCAGGCCACCATAGCGCAGTAATGGCATCTCACTTACAGTATTGTTACAGTAGACCTTATGTATATAAAAACAGTAACCAAAACAAACTCAAAAAACAATTGAACCAGCACTCGGACACCAGCCACAGGCTAAAGAAGACTTTTATTACAGGTTAAGCGCTTTCTTCCCCTGGTAGGGACTTCCTCAGAACAATTAACACAAGAAAAACCCAGCCCATATATACCCATAATACAAAGTGATGATGTCATACAATTAATTAAAAAACTTTCTGTTAAAGCAATAAGTACACAATAATCTTAATGACAATGACTAATACCATGTATATTGATTAACCAACATATAATATGAATGTTAAAATTAAAATATCTGTTTATTAATTTTTAAAAAATCTATTTGTTAATCTATTTATTAAATTAAGGTTACATAAAAATCTTTATAAAATTCTTTAGTATGTTAAAACCACATGCAAAACACTCAAAAATGTACAAAAACTGCAAAAGGCAAAAGACAATATATATTAAAACCCATAAAAACAGCATGCCCATTTACCCCATGATTTGTTTTAATTTTAAAATACATGCTATGTTTATAGTTTCATTTAAACCTGGATGCTTTGCTGCGTCTAATTTAAGTTGCCACCTCAATTCCTTAGCATCTAAATGCAATTCGACTGTTTTCCCTTGGGAATCCTTCACTAATTGATCAACAACTGAAAATTTAAAATTGTGGTCATTATGTTTCTTGATATGCCTATATAATGCATTTGTAATCTTTGCTTTTCTTATGTCGTAGACATGCTCACTAATCCTGTTCTTAAAAAACCTACTAGTCTTGCCTATATAAAAGGCTGGACATTTTTGACACTTGGCTAAATAGACAATGTTAGAGCTATTACAATTATAATGTCCATTAATACATATGTTGTGGCCATTAATTTTAAATCTATCTTTTGTCTCAAATATAAATTTATAACAGTTGCACCTCCCACACTTAAAATTACCCACAGGTCTATTAGTGGATCTACTACTCCCCCATGCATTACTTTCAAAATAATTTTTTCATGCTCTATCTTTCCTAAAAACAATTTTTGGGGGGTTCTTACCAACTTTTTGCCCTATGTTGGCATCAAAATTCAATATATCCCAATATTTGAGAATAACCTCTGTAATCATGCCAGCATCCAAACTGTATGTGGTAATAAAACTCAACCCATAACTTTCATGGGCCAGCTTATTCTTTCTAATCAATTCATGTTGCTCCACAATTTGTTCCACAATTTGTTGTTCAACCATATCCTGCATGGGGTCCCTTAATATAGGTTTATATACCCCCCTCCTTACGCTTCCCCACCACTTCCTTTCATATTTTTTCCAAAAATTCTGCAGGGTATCCCCTTTTGGAGAACATATCATGAATATAACCTACTTCTTCTTAAAACTCACAATCACAGCTAACCATTCTGGCCGCTTGGACCATCTACCCTTTTACAATGGACATTTTTTGGTAAACCAGATGCCAACTGTTGAACTCTAAATAAGAGTTTGAAAAAGTAGTTTTCCAATAAATCTTAGAATATAATTTACAACCACTATTATCAAAGGTTAAATCAACATCTAATTAGGAATTTTTTTCATTACTATAGTTGAGGGTGAATTGTAAATAATTAACCGTGCTATTGATGTAACACAAACACTTTGTAAGCTGACTCTCAGATCCATTCCATAACAAAAACAGGTCATCTAAAAATCTTGTATAATACACCACATTACTCCAATGCACACCTTGCATTAAATATTCTTGCTCCCAGTAAGACATGATCAAATTAGCAAAAACGGGGGTACAAGCTGCCCTCATTGTTACTCCAGTTACTTGTTTAAAATACTGGCCCTCAAAATATACATAATTATTTTCTAATACCATATCCATGAGAGCAGAAATGTTATTAATAGCATTTTGATCATATAACCCTGTTTTATATAATTGCCTTTCCAACCACTGTATTCATTCTATATGGGGAATAACTGAAAACAAATTCATCACATCAATAGTCACCATAATCAAACCAGGAATCAGTTTAATCTTTCCTAATTTTTCTAGGAAATCCCAAGAATCCTTAGTAATATAGGAAAATTGCGATAAGCCTTCTTGCATACTATTGTCCAGGAATTTACTCACATAACATGTCTTGGATCTGTGTCCATCGACTATGGGATGAAATTTTAACCTAGTTAAACCCTTATGTATTTTGGGTATACCAAAGATGTTTGGTGCCATGGGGTGTTCATTTTTTAGATAATCAAATTCCTCCAGGCTGATCTGCTCTTGAAATAACATGTCTTCCAATGCCAGATCAATCTTCCGATAAGCTATATATATTTCATTTAAAGAACACTCCTGATAGGTACCATCCATTAATAGGGAGTTCACTTTATCTAAATATTCACATTTGTTCATTATCACCACCCCACTGCCCTTGTCAGGTTTCATAATGCGCATTGTCTTGTCGTTAGTAAATTCTTGCAACAGTTGCTGTTCTTCATTAGTTAAATTATTATAATGGTGACTTTGTCGCTGCTTAAATAATTGCCCTATTTATTTTTCACACAAACTTTCATATAGCTGTTTAATGTTATTTAAAGGTGGATTGAACACACTTGATTTTTTTAAAACACCTTCTTTATCCCCGCTGTATATTTGCTCATTAAACCAAATTTTTAAGTTCATTTTGCGGGTAAAGAACTTCAAATCGATTAGGGTATCGGCTATATCTCTCTTTCTAGAGGGCACATATGTAAATCCCTTAGCTAAAAAATTAGCATGTTCAACCCTTACTTCCTTCATTGAATAACTGTAAATTTTAAAATCATTCACACTATTGCTAATAATATTACAGATGTCATCTTCAATTGCGGTGAAATTATACATATTCACTTTGGACGTACTTTCAATATTACCATCTAAATCATTCCAAAATAACTCAAAGTTTGATTCTGGGTTTTCCCCATTATTGACAAACATAAAATTATCAAAACACATTTCACTGGCCGCCCCTTCATTTACAGGGCAGATAACATTAGGAACGTTAAAAGCATTGAAAGCACTTACTGCCCCTTCACAAACACAGCCTGGCTCTTCATTAAGGAAATAATTTGAACCATTTCCCACACCCATTGAATTCAAATTACTGTCATTTTGCATTAATGCAATGGCACAATCCATAAGCTCATAAACAGTTTGCTCTTCGAATATCTCCTTCATCCCAGAACCGCTACTCATTTCATCAGTGCCAGTTTCAATACAGTTTCCACATGGATGCAACATGCCATTATCAACAAATGCTTTTCATAGGGGGCCTCGGTTCCACTGATTCCATCAAGGACTGAATGTTTAATACTGCTCAACTGCACTACCCCCCACTAGTAAAGAATCATCCGTACTTACATTGCCATGAGGGACACCAGCTTTATCATGGTCAGTCTCACTTATGAATATTTGTTCGCTCCTTGCTGGATGTAATCCCTGTGGTTGGCCTCGGAAAAATGGAACTGCTGCTCATTGCCACGCAACCTTTACGAATGCCTAACCCCTTCGCTAGTAGCGCCTGCAGATTCAGAATTCAACCGTTGATCCCTTTGAAAACTCGCCTCTGTTGCTACTTGGTCCACTATCCAGAGTTACGTCATTTGAGTCACCACGTTGTTTCTCTTCAAGGTTGCCAGAAGAACAAGGGTATACCTTGTGATGGGAATATTCGTAAATATCCCTTTTTAACTTTTTTTGTTTTCTTAGGAAAATGAAGTTACACTCTTTATCCACATTCTCAGCGACACCAGTAAATTCTACTCTGTGCCTGGAAAATTGCAAATCTGATTGGATGGCTTTATTCAATACATCCAAATTGTTACTTCGCAAGTCCCTGACCTGTTTATTGTATTTAATCATGGGCTTCATAACTTCAAATCCTGCTCGGTCAAAAACGGCATGTAAATCTTTTAAAAATTCTTTGTTTCCTTCGGCCCTATTAGGATACTTCCAAAAACAGAGCCCACGAGGAACCAACCCTAATTCAATGTTTTTCTTTAAATAGGAATTCCCCATCTGCAGCTTTTTTATACACCAGTAAATCTTTTTCAAATGCTTTTAACTTATCCATAATACTGTTACTTTGTTGTGTATCCGAAACAGAATTCAAACAAAAGTCAAACTTATTTTTCTTCCACACTTCTACCTCAGTCTCAGCAATAAAACTGTCATTATTTCCATTGATTTCAGTCTGCTCACCTTCACGATTGGAACCCGAACTATTGTCTCCAATAATGTTAGGTGAAGACATCCCCCGAGGGAATTGGGTGGGCTGGATTAAGGGCAACCCCAAACTCCCAAGGGAATTAATGTCCTTTGGAACCTCATTTTTATCCATTAAAGTCTGTATTTGTGCAGTATCCAGCTGTTGATTAATTTTATTTAACAACTCCAATACTTTATTGCTTGCCACAGAGAATCCATAATGCTGAACGACAGAAGAACAGAAAAAACAGTAACCAAAACGAACTCAAAAACCAATTGAACCAGCACTCGGACACCAGCCACAGGCCAAAGAAGACTTTTATTACAGGTTAAGCGCTTTCTTCCCCTGGTAGGGACTTCCTCAGAACAATTAACACAAGAAAAACCCAGCCCATATATACCCATAATACAAAGTGATGATGTCATACAGATAATTAATTAAAAAAACTTTCTGTTAAAGCAATAGGTGCACAATAACTTTACCGACAATGACTAATGCCATGTTTATTGATTAACCATCATATAATATTAATGTTAAAATTAAAATTATGTGTATAATTTGGGAATGTGGAATACACATTGCAGGCTGCCATAGCCCGGCACTGGCATCTCACTTACAAGACTGTTTCAATAGACTTTATGTATATAATTTGGGGATGTGGAATGCACATTGCAGGTCACCGTAGCCCAATAATGGCATCTCACTTACAGTATTGTTACAATAGACCTTATGTATATAATTTGGGAATGTGGAATACACATTTCAGCCCACCATAACCCAGTAATGGCATCTCACTTACAGTATTGTTACAATAGCCTTTGTCTAGGCAGATGCTGACATGCATATGACACTTGTGACATATTTCACAGGTCAGAATAGGTTGGGAGGCATTCTGAGCTCTGTCCTACAGATATCATGGTAACTTTATAGGTACATTACTACACAGGTTGCAGTTACATAGTTTATGATACTGCAGAAATACATCATACCACATTACTATAGAACATCTTTCCTTTTCTGTGCTACAAGACAGTGGCCAAGATTTTCAAATACTGCTGCTTTTTTGTCGGACTAATTTCTCCAAGTCTTTTTAGTTTCTAATACCATGTTAGGAATGGACCCCAATCCTAAGTCAAAGTACGATTAAGGATTTGAAATTCATATTGTTTCATTCCTTGAGGTTAGCTAAAAGTGCTGTGCAGCACCCATAGTGTTCCCAGAACTGACTAGTTCTGCAGTTCATATGGAGTTACATGTAGCAATACCATATCTAAATAAGACTGTAGATTCTTTTTATGAGACCCATTACTCCTACTGGAACTGTATGGCCATCCTTCTTTTACATTGCCCTTGTTTCTACCTGAAAATGCTGGTATTTTATGACTTTGTTTCTGTCTGTACATAGGACACTGTATTCAATGGATGAAGCAATTTCAATGATCAATGCTACTTTTGTATTATTTTTATAATCTGTATCTGTTTTTCTTGCATGTATTCTTTGAACTGTTGGTAATGAGTAATCACATGCAATTTAAACTTCACCATTCTCTGTAATGCTTTGTGACTCATGTTTCCAATACTTTTCAACCACTTCAGTATTTTAATGTTTGCACAATCATCTTTGCAACAGTCTTGCCACATTATTATGCCTTTCAGTACACAGGCCCTATGCCACTAGTGTATCACACCCAGCAACAGGATGTGTGACTGTTTCCAGTTCTGTTTTACAGAACCTGCATTTGTCTGTTTGTCCCACATGATCAATGGACTTTACAAAAGTATATACATAGTCTACTATCCTAGGATGCTAATATTAACCTTTCATCTTTTGGTTTAAATTCACCTTTCCTTAACCATTCCTGCATCAGCTCCTGGTTGACATTAGGTTGTTCCAGGAGTTTTCTGTATTGCAACTACATGTTTGCCTTTTCCACATTTCTAACCTTCTCATCTGATCAATCTCCTTATATTCTTTCTTTTGTTTTTTTTGGCACATTCACTTTCTCCCTGATTTTTGTCTACTTCTGGTTTGTTATCCATTCCTGCTTGACACTGATATGCTTCTGTCTAACTAAGCAAGGAAGTCATCTTAGATTTGTTCTCTTCATTTTTCAGGACTTTCAATATGTTTGGATCTGGTGAGGCCAGCAGATATTTATGCAGTCCATTGACTGCAGATCTATACATGTAATCCATTTTCAGGAGACCTTCAGGACAAGGAGTGTATAATCTTAGTATACACTGACTTTATATGTCATTTGATAAGCATGAAGCATTTCTTTTGTTTTCCTGTCCAAATGCCTTTTGTGGCCAGTCTATCACCCCAAAACTGTAAATTACAACAGGAATATCAAATCTGTTTATAGCTTGGACTTTGTTCCTAGATGTGAGGGCTGTTTTCAATATTAATTTTAGTCTTCAAAAAATATTCCTTTCTGAGTGTTATTCACAGTTGTTCATGGCTTATTGCTGATCATCAATTCCCAAACATTAATACACTCCCTCCTGCTCAAGTTCCTTTATATCACATTCCTGGTTGAAACTAATATTTTCTTGGTGCTGCAGCTTTCCTGCTTTAAATGTTGCTTTTGTACATTTATCAAGACCAAATGACATCCTTATATTATCTGAGAAAGGTTTGACTGTTTCCAGTTGTGCTTTCATCTCCTCACCTGATGGACTATAGAGTTTTAAATAATTCATAAGAATAAGATGATAAGACTTTGTACTTTGTTGCTGTATGGGAGCCAAACTGTAACCATGACCTAATCTGTTAATAGACAGCTTAACAGGTTAAGGGCAAGACAAAGAGCAGTGGTGACAGAGTCCCCTGGAATAACCCCTCCAAATTTTTATTCCTGGCATAATAACTTGTCCTTTATCGTGGCTCAGATGCAAAGTGGCCTACCACTGTTTTGTGGTGAATGTAATGTAATTTATCAATGTAGGGTATATCTTATTCATCTGTAAACACTCCATTATCCGTGAATGTGGGATGCTGTTAAATGCTTTTTTGTAATCTAGCCATGCCATACTTAGATTCTTCCCCTTTATACATTTCTCCGTTATGACTTTATTTGACAGCAAATGATCCTTTGCTCCATACAACTTTCTTTTGTTACCCTTTGGTTCTATTTGGCGTGATGGAGTTTTCTTATAAATGACTATAAACTCTGTCAGCATCAATTACAGTATATAGTTTATACATCATCAGAATGCAGTTTATTGGTCTATAGTATTTTAGGAAAGCTTGCAGGTTCACTCTTCAGGAGGAGTATTATTTTTCCTGTTGTTGACCAGGTTGGTGTCTGTTCGGGGTGCACATATAAGTAGTTCTTAATTAGGCCTAAATCTTCTTGTAAAGATGTTAATACTTTTAGCCAGAAGTTAGGTACACCATCTGGGCCTCAGGTTTTCCATTTAGGAGCATTTCTTAATTTTGATTCAATTTATCTGGCTTTTAGTTCATCCATTTAATATCCTGCACATTTGAAAGGGTCTATATTAGAAGACAGAAAGTTTAAAATCGCAAACGCTCTAAAGAGCGAAAATGCCGGACCTCAAAATCATTATTGTGGGGGGCTGTGCCCACCCCACCCCCCACTGAATATATATTCCAACTCTGAGATCACACTACAGTGAGGAAAGGGCAAATATTCTGATCTTCACTGTACTGCGATCTCGAAAAAAGCACTTTGAGTTCTTGTATTTTTGCTCTTTAGAGCATTCTCGATTTTAAACTTTCGGTCTTCTAATATATACCCACATTTAAACTTCTCACAGTTTTTATTACGTCATCTATCCATTCAGCATCATTATTTTCCACAGTGTCTTCATAAACAATTCTCTAGAATGTGAGTATTTCTTCTTTTTAGGTGGTGTTTTTATTCCTTTCATTTTGTTTCTCAATTCTCTATAAAAAATGTTTGGGGTCATCAATGAATGGCTTATTTTGTACTTTTCCTTTATATTTATCTGAATATCCTGCCTGTTCTGCCATCTTTAGTTTATTGCTTGCAATAGTGTATAATAGATCCAGGCCTTTTTTAATACTGCATGTTGCTTTTATCTCGTCTATCTTTATAAGTGTTTTTGTTGATTTATTCCCTCTTCTATACACTTTTAACAGTATAAACAAAAAACAGCCATCCTGGGCAGAAATGCTGGCTAACACAGCTGTAGAAACAGTGTGTATAGAAAAATCGAGTGTCCAAGCTTGAAATAATGCATAAAAATCCACTTTATTAACAATCCATTAAGTGGTTTCATCCCTATACACAACCAACTGGGACTTCATCAGAACAATTAAATTGAAATTAATTAGCCTTTATATAGTACAGCTTATAAATCCATTCTATTAGGCTCTTTAAGGAACCTTGTCACAATAAAAACGCCTTTTAACAGTGAAACTTCTTATCTTACTTGCTTTATAGTTTTCTCTATTCAGTACATCCAAGATGGCAATTCATTTTATCACTTCCTTTCCCTTATTGCTCTGTATCCGCATGGTGATATATCCTATGTATTCTGTTATTTCACATGAATTTCTTTTAATAGTCGGGTACTATATTGTGCTGTGCAACTCCAACTGAACTTTGGTACTGCTTTCCTACTGAAGGATTCGCAGTATCTTAATGTGGCAACTGAGCAGCAGCTTCCCATTTCACCTGTTTCTCCTTAATTTGGGGACTCATTGTTCCATCATACTTTGACATCACCAAAGTTTATTTTATTTATTTATTTTATTTATTTTATTTTACATTTGTTAACCGGGGGTGTCTGACTGAGCCGAAAAGGCCCTTTTTCAGCAGAGGCCCGGGGAGAAAAGCTCCACAAAAAAAAATTACAGACACGTTTAGTTATTTAGGCATGATCAGTATACACACAAATTACAAAAGACATGTTTTTACAGTGGTATGCGGCACATAAACAGTTACAGTGGAGAGAACAAACAAAAAATATTAATTTAAAAATAAAGGTAATTAATAGATTTGTGGTGTACAGCTGAAATTTGGAACATAGGTAGAATACATACATAGTACACAGGTACAGTAGATACATTGTAGATTAGCCAGTGTTTGTGAGTAAGATTGAAAACTATTATCAAGTGTTCTAGATTTTGTATGTATGTGTTATCCGCTTTCACTAGCCTGGGGAGCAATCATGGCACTGCCAACTTTGCTTGAGATGTTGCCTGATGAGGTCTTTAAAGGAGGCTTTGGATGATGTGTTTTGAATGCTAGTGGGGACAGAGTTCCATTTTTTAGCCACTGAACTACTATATAGTGCATCTCCAAAGCTATTGTAGCTGTTGGTGACTTCTAGTAGTAGTTTGCTTGATGATCTAAGAGGCCTTTTGGCTGAGTGATGTTGTACTAGGTTTTTGAGGGCAGGACACTTATTGGGGAGGTAATAGATAGAATGACAGATGCAGAGCTGATTGTAGGTTAGGAGGTTGGGCAGTTCAAGCCAGTGGAGCTGTCTCAAAGCAGTACAGTGATGAGTTCTATATGAGCAATTTGCAGCAAAGCGGACAATTCTGTTATAGCAGGCTTCCATTTTGCCTAGTTCAGTTTTGTTGAGATTAGTCAGAATGGGAGATGCAGAGAGTAGGGTGGATAGAAGTTGGGAGCGAACAATGGCTGATCTTGTGTTGTTGGTAAGAAATGGTTTGATACGGTAGAGTGACCCCAGTTTGGCATGTACTTTTTTAATAGTTAAGTTGAGATGACTATCAAATTTTAGGTGTGAGTATATGGTTATTCCCAATAGCTTAGCCTGTGCCACTGGAGCAATTGGAGTAGCATTTGTGGAGTAGATAGTGAATTGACTGTTAGTGTTTTTGTTAGAACTGGTTATAATCATAAGCTGAGTTTTCTTTGGATTGAGGATAAGTTGGGCTTTGGTAAGGTAGTTTTTAATGTCAGAGAATGCTAGTTGAGTTGTTTGCAGGAGAGTGGGAATGTTTTGTGCAGCACAGATTAAGGTAGTGTCATCTGCATACTGAATTATAGATGCATGCTGTGTGGCGGTATGGAGGTCATTTGTGAAGACTGTGAATAGTAGTGGTCCTAAGATAGAACCATGTGGGACTCCTATAGTTATGGGCAGCTGAGGAGAGAGAGAGAATTTTCCCATTTCACAGCTTGGTACCTGTCAGTTAAGTAGCTTTGGAACCAGGTAAGAGTGGAATTTGATAGATGATATTGGTTTAGTTTGTTTAGCAGGATTTGGTGTGAGACTGTGTCAAATGCTTTTGACATATCCAAAAAAAGAGTTGACACTTGTTGGCCTTCATTTTTGAGATGGATTACTGTGTCTGTGAAGCAGAGGAGGGCTGTAGTGGTACTATGGGCAGGTCTGAAACCATGCTGAGTAGGTGACGTGATGTTGTTTTTAGCTGGAGAGCATGCTTTTGATTGAAGTGGTTGGAACTGTTTTGAGGGTAAAGCTTGTATTAGTGTTATTTGTGTTGGGGGGATAGTGAGGAAGGAACTGTCCTGTGATACTAAGGATAGAATTGAGTTCACAAAGTGGGAGTTGAATTGTGTTTCAATGGGAACTTTAGTGTCAGGGGTGGTTGGTTTGGGGGTAGCCTTTTGGGTGGATTTTAGTAGCTGGTTTACATTTTTCTAAAATTTTTGTGGGTTGTGTTGGTATTTAGTTTGTAATGTTGTGTAGTAGGATTTTTTGTCTAGCCTAATGCATTTTTTTGCACAGTTGCGCAGTTCTTGGTACTTAGTTAGGCTTTGTGTTTCTTTTTTTTTTTTTATAGTAAAGCCAGGCAGTGTCTCTGGACTTGAGGATTTGTTTGGTTTCTTTAGTGAACCAGGGGTTTGTATAGGTTCTAACCTTGATTTTGTGCAATGGAGCAACAGTGTCTAGGTGTTATAGAAATGTTTTGTTGAAATATGCTACAGCCTGGTCAAGTGGGAGGGTTTTTAGGGGGGGTCCAGTCACAGTTACAGAGTAAAGTGTTGAGGACCTCAGGAGAGAATTTTTTTGTGTTTCTAGTAGATATATAGTTAGTGGTTTTGCATATGCTTGTTTTACTACGTATAAAGTATATTATGTTGTGGTCACTTAAGGTGCCTGGGAGACTGCCTGCGTGAGGGTACAATATGGGGTTGTTAGTTAGGACCCAGTCAAGGATGGATTCCCTCTTAGATTTTTTATCACATCTAGTTGGAATTTGGACTAGCTGCTGGTAGCCATGGATATTTATTAGATTACTTGGTGGTTCTGATATACAGGTGAAACAATCTAGGCTGAAGTCCCCCAGAATAAGGGTTTCTTGTGAGTATGTGGAAGAACACCAGGATAAGAAGTCTTCAAGACTAGCAGGTGTATTACCAGGTGGAATATAGATCACAATTGTGGTGATGACCATTTTAGGGTGAAGGTGAAGTTGTGAGATAAGTATGTCCCAATTATTGAGGGAGGGGTAGGAGTTTGGTAATTGACGGACAGTTAAGTTGGAGTTGTACAGTAAGGCAGTTCCACCCCCTTTACAAAGTG
The DNA here is from genome assembly GCF_019279795.1 of Protopterus annectens. Taxonomy (NCBI): domain Eukaryota; kingdom Metazoa; phylum Chordata; order Ceratodontiformes; family Protopteridae; genus Protopterus; species Protopterus annectens. The sequence continues at coordinate 541,098,461 of NC_056728.1, read as the reverse complement.
GTCTGTTTTCTCTAATGATATTGTAGCCAGTAGGGAGAACTTCTGAGTTAGCTATGTTTTTATTTAGCCAGGTTTCTGTTAAAGCAACTATGTCTGGGGAGTAGTGTGCTATTGTGGCATGGGGTTCAGGTATTTTATTTTTGATACTTCTAATATCAATATTTAGCATTAAAAGATGGTTGGTTTTGCTGCTGTTGTTGATTTGCCCAGGGATGAAGGATGAAGAAAGTGTGGGTGTTATGTTCTGACATTTGTGTTGGAGCAGTTTGTGTTGGACAGGATGGATTTGGGCCTGATTTGGTGTGGATATCCCCACTTATGGTGAGCCTGGAGTTAAAATGGTTATACAGATGCTGGAGTTTAGTGAGAAGTGTGAGAAATTATTGTGTTGTTTTGGAGTAGGAATGAGAGCATATGTGTTTAGTTCTGAATTGGTCCGTTATGTAGTTCTTGAATAACTGTGGGCAGATATTATTATAATGTGTGGTGTCTGTATACGAGAGTGCATAATGCAGTGTTGTGCTACTAAGTTTAGGGATATTGCTAGAGTGATAACTTGTGGTGTTGTAAAGAATTATGAGAAGACAGACCAGATTTAGTTGTGTGATAGTCATGGTTATAAAGTTTAAGTTGTTTCTAGGTGGGGGGTCTGAATAGGAATTATAGGGTTGCACTATATGTGGATGGGGAACTAGTGTGGGTGATGTAAAAAATGCCTAGTGGAAATGAGAGTGATTGGGAGTATTTTGTGTGGAGCAAGTTGGTGTGGTATAATGTGATATGAATTGAGGAGCTGTGATTGGTGGAGGTGATGTGAGGGTGAGCTGTGGGTGTGGCTGTGATTACTATAAATGTAGAGGTAGTGGGGGCGGGAGGTAATAGGGTGCAGGGGAGCGGAGAGAGCCCGAGCAGTAGCGAGGGCGAATGGAGCGGGGCAGAGCCAACCAAGACAAGAGAAAAAAGTAAGTATTACTTTACAAATCTGAACACTTTTAAAGCGAATTCCTGAGGTCTAATGGCTTACCAGCAAGCAGAATGTAATTGCTGAAGAGCACTTGTGTCCTGGTGGGAAACTAGAAATTTAAAGATGGCTCCATGGTCAGCAGGATTCTAATATAGACTTTATATTGGGGGAGGGAGATAGCACAAGGGGTGTAAACCAGGTGGAATGCAAAGAAAGCAGAGAGGCAATCAGTGGAAATCAGTGAAGGCCTCAGAGGGGGTAAGTAATAATTCAAACTACCTATAAAGTGAAGGAGAGAAGAGACAGCAAAGTTTATTAAGGTTGGGGGTGTGTCTTCACATTGACTTGCTGATTATTAACCAGTTTCTGCACAGATTAGAGTAGGGCGATACATACATTAGCAATGAAAGGGAATGTATATAGATGCAAATAAACATGTGGGCCTCCAAGTGATACAAACTAAGGCAGAAAGCACTGAGAGGGCTGCTTGATGGTTAATTTAGTCACAGGGATGTGAATTAAATGTATACTGTCTATTGGACAGTTAGGATTACTGTACTAGCTGGGGGGACACAAGGCTACAACAGTCAGTTTTATTACCAAGCTGAGAACTACTAAGAAATACTGCTAATGTAATAGCTTCACTCTCATAAAACATACAAGTAGAATGCCTGGGTGGACTGACCCTGCTCTTTAGGCTCAAATGTATATCCTTGTTTAGTTTGCAGTACTGATTCCTTCTTATACAATGTTGGATTTTCTACTCTAAATCCTTCACCTTACAGGTAATCCATAGCTTCAGTTTTTATCTAACTTCTTCATTACTAGTCCTCTCATACCCCCCCCCCTTTGTTTTCTTATTTTTTGTAGTGGAACCTTCACCTTACAGGTAATCCATAGCTTCAGTTTTTATTTAACTTCTTCATTACTAGTCCTCTCATACCCCCCCCCCCTTTGTTTTCTTATTTTTTGTAGTGTAAAATTTTCCATATCTGGATTACTTTACCTGTATTTCTCTTCAAATATCTGTGGAGCTGCTTTCATTTTTGTATTGATTAGTTTGGCTGTCTCCCTTGCATAAACAGTGCACCATATCAGATCTCTGTTTCTTTCCCATGCCCATGTTTCTTTTTTTATACATTTCAAAAATCTCTGGGTTTTCTTCTTTATATTTTCACTCTTTCTCAGTTGCTTCTTTTTCCAAATGACACAAGGTTTCTTGATCTGTGTAATGTTTTTCTTGAAACTGTTCTACTAATGAACACAGATTTGCATTTGAAGTTTTTGACAGTTTTTCATATGCAAGTATTTTTCATTCCTCTAATTTCTCTTTTAATCTTTCTGAATATCTTCTGTCTGAAAATTCTGGACTTCTTGCATATTTGTAACACTGCATAATTTCTTTCTTATCCTCAATAGTCGACTCTGTCATCTTTATGTTTCTTTTCGGGCCTGTCAGTTTTTGTGGACTGCTACTTTCTTCTAAAACAGATGGGGGCATCCTCCCACTGGGCCTGGCCTAGCCACATTGTAGGAATGTTTCCTTGCCTTGAGGATTCTACATTGTCATTTTTTTTCCATTCCTGACACCAGTGCGCCTAGTAGGATTGGGTACTTTTTCCTGGATTTGTGTAGCCATCTGTCGCTGTCTTTTTTTATTTTTTAACCTACTTCTGTCCATGATATATGCTATATAAAGTACAGTCCATCTATCAGTGTAGTCTTGGTGAGATTTTGTAAAAACAAAGCCCACCTCTTGTAGGTTCTCACCAAGACTTTAGGATGAATTCAGTTCCAGCACTACTAATGTCCTTTTCTTGCTGTTTTATCCTCTCTCCATGCCATGTATATTGATTTCTGGTGTGGTAGTTAGTTCAGTAGTGAAAAGTGCAGATATAATCTAGTTTGTGCTATGCAAATGCTAGATTCCTTTGATGTCTATGAATCACAATGTTTCACAGAGATGCAGCAATGAAAAATATCTAGATGTGTTTCTCTGCATGTTGTGTGCATAGATGCCATTCTGCATAGTGGCTCTAAGATGCACTGCACATGATTAAAAGTGCTGTTTAAAATGGAAATTACAGACTGTGATACTGGCTTGCTACATATTTATGATGCCAGTACTCCATGGAGAGTGCCTGCCTACTGTATCAAGGAGAGTAGGATAACGTTGTACCTCCTGCCTAGCCATTTCAGGGAGTGCGTGGTTGGACTTGTGTATGTCCATTCCTCTAAAGTGCATGCCTGCTATATTCTGGCACAGCACCTGACCAGGGTAAACGGCATCCCTCATACTGGTAAGCAGTACAGGCACTGGCAAGATGGCTTGTGCCACTGCCAGCCTGAAGGTTTCCAGGTATAAGAAGCAGATGTGAGGCAGAAACACTCAGAATAGCATTGCAAGTGTCTTCCAGTTTTACTATGTCTCATACTTTGAACGTTGTTTTGTGTCTTTCATAGCATGTTTCCTAATGAATCTTATTTCCAGTGACAGATTCCAGGATGTGTCAGGCTGGCTGCTGTGTTGACTGTTGCATGTGCTGTTATTGGTAGCTATATTCTTGTAGCACTGTGGTGTTTTGTGCTGCAGCGAGCATGGCTATTTCTGTGTAGCAATGTCACCACTATTTCATGCTTCTGCTGCATTACACATGCATTTGACAGTGTAGCTTATTAATCATGCTGTAGGTACTATACCTTACGTCTGCTTTATTTTACATACACTTGGTAGTGTACCATCTGTCTCTGGGTTTGAGCAAAATTTCAGGCTTCTGCATACTTATGGAGACATTTATTTATCTATTTATTTACTAGGAATGTCCAACTGGGCATGAAACCCCTTTTCAGCAGATGCCCATGGAGAAAATCACCTCGCAAAATTACAATGACTACTTACATTGACATTAACAGGTACAACAGATAATACGCCTTTGGTGTCAGGCCTCATAACACCCCTGGATGGGTGTTAATTACACATTACCACACACCCTGTCAGGCATTACTGCTTGCATATTTGCCCAGTACTAACCACCTTTATTGACTGTAACAATGCCTGCTGCATGACTTGTTTTCTTGTTTATGTACTGAGTTAGGGGTAACAACATATTTATTCATTTGGCATAGAATACATTAATCGCCAGCATTCTAACTCATACTATATCCTTACTGATTTCACTCTCTTTTTTACTGGAATTATAGCCATTTCATAGTCACGTCTGTGCAGAAGCTGCTTCTAGCTACTTAGAAACTATAAATCTGTGCAGGCATTCATCCCGGTCATATTGCAGCAATGCACAGCACCACTTTTACCTCCATATACCATTTATTATCAATCATTATGGCCAGTATATTTAAAGTGGCAGTCCTTATACAAAAATGCATTGATATCACTGACTTGTAAGCCTGGATACAATAATATTCATCAGTCAGATACTGTTTGAGGGAAAGAAACCTGCATGAATTCATACAGTGCCTATAATTATATCACCTCTTCAGGGTACAACATCCTGCACAGTGATCAAGCACAAAGGTGAAGATGTAGCTGCTATCATTTACACAAGCTGTGTAACCTGTCCTCCAAATATTAAGCATATCCCTATATTCAGGGTGTTCAGCATTTCTGAAAATCTTCATACTCTGCCCTGGAAATATTAGAGGTAGCTACGACATATACAGCTATAGGTACTTCAAAATAGCTGCAGATGAGGTTGTAAAGACTGATTGAAATAATAGCCTCCACAAATATTCTCAGTCTCCCATTTAACCTATATGGTTATACCCACTTATTAAATTAAACAAAAAAAATACTCATAAGCCATAAATAAGAAATCATCAAATTGGATCCTTATACTATGCGAGGAATGCACTAACATATGCATTACTAACCCAAGAACTAACCCACAACACAAACACTAGAAACCTGCCTGACTGACTTTGTGACCTCATTCATGATCCATAATTTGGAAAATAGACTAGTTCCAACATTCCTCTCACTTCTACCCACATGCATAAGTGCAGAAACTTAAACCCCTTATTGTTTGAACAGCTGTTACACCGCACTGACTGGTCTACTTATAAAACCTTTGATTCCAAGACAAGTTGCCCAGTAGATCTGATCAACCTTTTCTTAGATGGCATTAGACAGAAGTAGATAACTAAAACCCTATGATGCCATGCCATGCCATGAATAGCCCTCCCCCCAAAAATATCATAATTATGAAACTTCACAACAACTTCCAGTTTTTTCCAATGTTCTTCAAACCAGTGTAGGTCTCTCATCCAGAAAGCCAGAAATCAGAGCTTTGATAACTGACAAGCATAAGTCACAAAACTACCTAGCCGTAAAGACAAATCTTAGGACTGACAACCTCTAAATCACTAAACCAAACTTAGGACTAACCAGCCTTCCATTCAAACAGCTGCTGAATCTCTATGATACTTCCAGAAAATAATGTCCGACCTTACTTAAATGATACATATTCCCCTCCTAGCACTACATACCAAACTCAGGAAAAGTTATTGTAATGTAATATACATTTTCCAGATCAAATGTCTCCTCTTTGTTATAACCAATCATGTTTACAGTATTTCACATCTTATTATTCATCCTAACTAAACAACCCCTCCAAATCTAATACACAACAGAGTTAGTAAATGTGCCTCCCCTTGCAAACCTGTTTGGCAGAAACATCAAGGAAGATTACATCCTTCTAATCTGGATACATGCTATTGCTAACCCACAACTGACCTACAACAACAAAGAAGTTCTACAGGCATGAGATTTAACTATCAGTCAGCAATGATTCTAACTCTTTTAATCGAGAAGTTGAGAAAGACATTATTGTAGATGCTGATTTCATGAACTTGAACCCTTAGCTTTTCAAAAATGTCAAAATGAACAAAATTTAATAGTGAATATTTTTAATTTTCCTCTACTTGATTCTGATGTCTCTTCATTAAATAAAAAATTAATTTTATCCCACGTTTTACTACAATAAATAAGTTAGATGATTTGAAGTTGTCATTCCCTTAACATGTTAATGTTTTTCATCGTAAGAAAAGGTACTTTCTATCCTCTGATATTGTGCCCTTTAAAGTTTATTAAATCAGAGTTTTCTCCACCTTGTGCTTCAGCTGTTCATTGGTTTGAGGAAGTGATTCTTAGAGAACTACACGTAAATTCTAGGAATATTTTTAGGCAGGGGGAGAATATTAAGGGGGACAAATTTGAGCCATTTGTTATGTTACAAAAAGTAATGATTCTATCATTATAACAAATGCTAGTAAAGGAAGCACAGTGTTGGTTTGGGACTTGGTGTTATATCACACTGATGCCAGGAAACGGTTGTCTGATGATTCTTTTTATTGTTGTCTACTTTGATCCTACTCATGAATTCAAACTGGGGATAATTATTTTTTGGAGTATTTGAGTTATCTGGGGTAGTTTCTTCTGAACTTAGACAGTAGTTAATTGTATCTTCTCAAGTCCATTCATTTTTTTATCCCATCCCCAAAATACATTAAAATCGTGAACTGCCTCCAGGTAGACCAGTTGTTCATAGGTATGTATATTAGGCTAATAACAACTAAGGCCTTTTCATGATTCATTAACTGAATCACTTTCTGCTATCTTAGTCAAATTAAACTTCTGCTTCGTTTGATCATGTCTTGACTGCAAGACACCATACAATTTTTACAACTGCTCTCTGATATGCAAGTAGAAGGACATTGGTCACTGTACACTGGATGGCAGTTCACTGAATACTTTTATTCCCCAAGATCTTGATTTAGGTGCCCGTAGATACTGGCTCTCTGAAGCTGATTTGTATTCATTTGAGTTTATCATTTTTGCAGCTTAGAGGTACTGCTATGTGTGCAGCATTTGCACCCCCATATGCTGATATATTCATAGGACATTTTAAACAGGTTCTATTGTATGACACCATTAAGAAGGTTTTTCTTAATCAGACTGATATATGGAACTGCTACCTGGATGATTCTTGGGTCATCTGGATGGGCCCACAATCTACGTTTAATGAATTTATTGAATATCTGAATTCTGTTGAGTTTGGTGTCAGGGGCGGCCATGGTGGTGCAGTAGTTAGCATTGCTGCCTCACAGCAAGAGGTTCTCCGGTTCGATCCTCATCTGGGGTGCCTTCTGTGCAGAGTCTCCGTGTTCTGCCTGTGGTCATGTGGGTTTCCTCCCAAAGACTTAGGTGGATTGGATACTCTAAATTGGCCCTAGACGTGACTGTGTGTGTGTGTGTGTGTGTGTGTGTGTGTGTGTGTGTGTGTGTGTGTGTGTGTGTGTGTGTGTGTGTGTGTATGTGTGCCTTCCATGGAAGGTTGGGTGTTGGTCTGGCAACTTGACACTGCAAAACTTCACTGCCAATCATGAGCGGACAAGTGATCCGCAGTGGTGACCCCCTAACCGGAAAAAGATGAAAGAAGAAGAAGAAGACTGAGTTTGGTATCAACTGCCAGTTGATTAAACTTGATTTTTTAGATGTTAACGTTACAAAAACTTTGGATGGAATACTTGACTCTAGTGTATACAGAAAACCATTTAATTAAAATGCTCTACTATATTCTAGAAGTTTCCATCCTTGATATATATTTAAAGGTATTAGTTAATGTCAGTTTATTCATATGAAAAGGGTATGCAACCTTGAGTGTGATTATGAGGCTATGGCTTCTGACTTAACCCACAGCTGTTGTTTACAGGAGTTACAACACACCAGTTATATCTGTTTCACATGTTGTATCTGCTAGAGCTTGAGTTGTATATTTCACATAATGAAATGTAGAGCAACCTCCTCATCTGAGGGTTGTGTTACATGGTTGCAGTTTCAATGCCATCAGAAACATTATTGATTCTTCCTGTGACAAACTGTCTGCTGATAATGGTGTTTGTAATATAATTACTAATACATGTAGGTTTTTATTTAATAGGGGACATAATCTGAAGCAGCTGTTAGCTAAGAGTTCAACTGATCCTGATAAATTATTGGGGAGTTTATGTTATGGCAGATGTTCTTTCTATTGTTATATACACCTAGTAAATGATTCACCAAAAGAAATATTCTCAAGATTTTATATTCAAAGTACTTGTAAATGTGACACCCCTAAGGCTGTTTTCCTGGCTATATGTTTCTGTAGCACCTTGTCTGTTGGCAGGACCTCACATCTTTTAAGGAACAAATTTGTCTCCATCTCAATGGTATTCACTATAAATGCATTGTTTAAGCTAATTAAAGTACACTGCAAAGCCCCTTTTATTTTATGGGTATTGATTATATTTCATCCAAGATGCAACCTACATGATGTTGTTTGGAAGAGATACTGGATAAGAAAGAAATATTTTGGATTTTTTTTTCTACTGGTACCCATTAATTCCTGGTTTGAATGAGAAGGTGTAATTTTAAACTGCATGTGTAAGGTATTTTTGGATCATAATTACCCTCTTAATGTTCCAGGAAGGTTCAGTATGTGTTGCCTTGTTTATTATATTAGTACATTGTAGTGCATTCAGGTGCCTGTTTTGTTTTCAAAGGGTATTGATTACATGTTACTTAAAGTGCAATTTAATGAATACAGCCTGGAATAAACATTAGATAACAATGAAATATGTAAACAGTTTTTATTGATGCTCATTTGAACTTTGGTTTGTATGTTAATGTATAGTTTTCAACTGCTTGTCTACTTGTTTTCTGGCACATACATATTTCTTTATATTTTTGTGAATGTTTCTGTACTTTAGAAGTTTCACTGTATGATATCCTTGTTTTATTGATGATTTCATATCAGGTGACAGTAATGGGAAGTTATATATGTTCCTGTTTAGGGGCACTTCTAGTTTACCCACTGGAGCTTTAGAAACACCAGTCTGGGTGTGTTTGGAGCTGCTTTTTAATAACCTTCGATACTGCAGTTTTTACCCTTGGCTGTTGGATTGTACATGCACATACATAAATAAACAAAAAAACACACACACACACTTTACACAGCAAACAGTCCCGTTCATCTTCTACTGTGTGCTAAATTCATGGTGCACTTAACACCATTAAAATGCATAGATTCTAAATTTTGTTGCAGAGCTAGCTTTGCTGATTTTTAGATAATTTACTTTGCATCTTCCTGAATTAAAATGATATAGCACTGTATCGGCTATTATAGCTTCTTGTCTGAAAATGAATATATGTAGCCAACATATGTTATATATATTGAACCATCATGTTTCATTTTAATATTAACATTTTCAAACATAATTATCTCAGAAGAACGCATTCCCACATGCATTTATGCATTATATAGGTTAACATATTTAAAAAGTGATTTATAGTTATTAAAGAAATCAGTAGTCAACACTTAGGTACTATCAGTGAAGAGTTGTAACTGTTTCCCTTGTACAGTGGTGTTTCCTAAACTTTCCTGGAAGATGCTTGTAGCAGTTATCTACACACCAGGAACAACAGTAATTTACCAGTCATTTCTTCCTGTTATGACTGTTTACATTTCCTTGTTTGACTCTACCAGCTTTAAAGTTTTCCTTTGCCTGTGTTTTTAGTATTGCATGTTTTTACATACTATTGATCTTTTTAAAAACACACCTCCTGTTATTATTAGAATGAATCTTATCTGGAATGTCACTGTTTGTAATGTTATTATTAGTATATTTCAGTTATAGGAAGTAGTCCAGATTGCCCTTTTCCCCTGTTTTTGTTGTTGCACTTGCATAGTTCATAAGAATTGCAACAAGCAATAATAGTAAAGAAATTGGCCCCTTCCTCTACCTCACCAAACTCCATAAGTGTTTCCATCAAGTACTATCCCTGACATGAATCTAACACTCTAGTCTTTCTAAAACATTGCCACTGAAAGACTTTTGGCTTTTCCCGGTTAGGGGTCGCCACAGCAGAACTCCGGTCCGCTCAAGACTGGCAGTGGATTTTTGCGGTGCCGAGTTGCCAGCACGATGCCCAACCTTCAAAGAAGGCACACCTCTAATTGTTGTCTTTTACTTCAACTTTCCATTGACAGTGAAGAAGAAACACACTTACCAAACGAAGATGCAGAGTGTTTAGAATACCCAGTTTACTTCACAAACATCATTCCATTCTCACAGGTGTTCAATGTGTTTGTTAAGGAAAAAAATAAATATGTTTAGCAGCCTTTATTTCTCAGTACCTACCCCACTACCTTGTTTAATGATGAAGGTATACCTCTTTATTTTAGTATTCCTCTTTTCTTTTTATGTTGTTAATGTCACTGCTTTCCATTCATAAATAAGCAAAAAAAAACAACATTTAAGTAAATCCCTCAGCAGTAAATTTATAGTGCTCCTTGTCTTTTGAAGTCCGCCTTATCATCAGACTCTGCTTCGCTAATAATTGCTTCATAGTTTCTCATCTAGTTTGCCAGTCATCTTTTTCTAGCTGTAGCTCCAGTGCTGGTATTCACTGGCCATCCATGACATCAGACCTTTTCAGTCACTGTGATTATTTCAAGTCTTGTCTACTTTCCCCTTCTCTAATTCTACCAGGTACAAATACATCCTAGTCAACTATTTTGTCTTCTGCTAGTAACCAGACTATTTGGGTTTATAGAGGACAGTATTCTGTCTGCATCTTAAGAGTTCTACAGCTCAAACAGACATAAAACTCAAGGCTCTGTGGTTTGCCCTGGTCTCCATTACAACTGACGTGGCAGTAATTCATTTGTGGTATACAGCACAAACCTGGTTAGAGGTTGGATGAAATGTGAATTAAGAATCATAATCAAATCATGCGATTGTATTTTTACAGCAGCATTGTGCAGCTATCTGTTAACGTTACACTGGAAAGAATATGGCTTGTAATTTTTTTATTTAATAATAGATGTTATATTTCAATGTACTCTACTAGTTTGTTGTGAAGTGTAGATAGAAACCTTTAGACAACAATAAGTGCATATGACTGCATACTGTTGTATATCACCAAAATTATATAAGATTGTAGTTTTTTTTTTTTTTAGGATGGTCTCAAGAATGTACTTTCCCTTTTGTAGGTAAACCTGTAATGATAGTAACAGAATATATGGAAAATGGATCTCTTGATACATTCTTAAAGGTAAGTTTGTCACATGTTTTTTTATAACAAAATGTAAACATAAATGTATTAATTGTTTACATAATGTAAGAGGTTTGTAGCATTCATTGTTATTGCAGACAAATGCATTCTTGGGTTTGAAAGAGTAATCAGTAGTTAGAAAAGAGGCAGCCTAATCACTACCCATTGCTTCATGGAGTGCAAAATGGATGAGGTTCAAACTGGTGAAGTTGAAGTCACTCATGCTGATCTCACTGACCAGTGTTCCCATGGGAAATAACGGTCATTGTATTTTCTATATGTGAACTTGTAGTGTTTCCATTTCTGCGGAATATTCCTTTTACACAATTAAATAAGAAGAGGATGTGGAAGTGGTGTAGAATTTGTTTGTCTGACAGAAGCCTTATGGAATTCACACTTGATAAAATGTAGGGGAAGCAAACTAAAAAGCACAAGAACTCATATATGAGCAAGTATGAAAAATGTCTAATGAAAATCTTTCCTATAAAGAATTTCTAAACCAAGGCAACCTCCTCTGCAGAGATTTTAAAGCATTAGTACAAATATACCATAACTGCAATTTATATCTTGTGAAATAAATAACTAATTGAAAAGTACAACTTCATTAAAAATGCCAAGGGAAAGAAATATAAAAATCTTTATTGTACTGCAGAAGCATTAGAGGAACTTTGTGTTCGTAATCATCACTAGATGAAATTTATCTTCAATCCAAAGTGCTGATTATCTCATAAAGTTATTAGTAATTATACCATGACCCCCCCCAAAACGTGCACGCTGATTGGCCAGCATGCACATTGTAAATCGAGTTATACTAATGGAAAAAGGTCCGGTCGCCCGGACTTTTTTCCATTAGTATAACTCTACTTTTAAAACACTGTCTCGCTATGTTAAATGGGTTTGACATAGCAAGACAGCTTTAAAATAAGCAACGGAGATCTCCGTTGCTTATTTTAAAGCTGTCTCACTATGCTAAACCCATTTAACATAGCGAGACAGGTTTTAAAAAAAAAAGCAACAGAGAAAGCAAGATCTCCATTGCTTTTTTACTGTTTCGCTATGTTAAATGGGTTTAACATAGCGAGACAGTTTTAAAATAAGCAACGGACATCTCCGTTGCTTATTTTAAAACTGTCTCGCTATGTTAAACCCATTTAACATAGCGAAAACAGTAAAAAAAAAAGCAACGGAGATCTTGCTTTCTCCGTTGCTTTTGCCCACAGCTCTGATGTACTGCGCAGGTGCGCAGTACATCAGAACTGCCGCGGATGCCAGACATCTGCGGAAGGGCAGTAAACAGGCATTATACTATGCCATTATTTAAGAAAAGTAATAGTTTCTTTTCTTAAATAATGTCATGGTATAATAGCAATAACCCACTTCTGGGTGTGGGTAATGCTGTATTTACCCACGGTTGGCTTTGTTTGGTCCCGAGGGCGAACACGCCAACCGTGGGTAAATCCAGCATTACCCACACCCAGGCGTGGGTTATTGCTATACTATAAAATTACTCTAGGGTTTTTATTTCGGCACCTCTGATTCATTCTATACAAGATTATCTTTTATCACATAGGGTAACACTGAAGTCAGAACAGTTGTCCTTCTGCCTACGATCACATGTAGTGTAGTGTGCAGAACACTTCTTTAAACCATTCTTTAAAGCCTTCCTGTTCAGGCACCTTTCAGAGTATTACAAAACGTTGTTCAGTACTGCAGTTCTTTATAGGTATTACTCAGAACTTATTCAAATGTGTGACCAAATCTTCCTCAGTCTCTTTCTTTTTCTCTCTTTCTTCCTTTTAGCTAAATCACAGCCTGAGTCATGCATAAACTGCACTCAGCATCTATACATTATCTTAGTGTCATGGTAGACCCTGAATTTTTCATCACACATCACGTCATCATGAGTTGGACATTATTGCATATTCACATCTTCTGTTAACTAAAAAAGCTGTCTCACAAAGTTTGCTTGTTTTGTCTGGATTTAACTGAACACATTATACATTTCTGGTATTGTGATTTCTTTTCTGAATAAGTGCCATAACAGTGGCTTGAACTGTTATCTTATCTTCTAAATGAATGCTAGGTCTAATGTATCATAAAGGGAAAACCTTTGGTTTTGCATTGTTCTCTTAAATTTAACAGTTTATTTATTTTTTCACTTAATATACTGTTAAAAAAAGTGCCTGTAAGTTCACAAGGTTAGAAAATCCTCTTATTCTTATCATCCTCCTCATTTCAAGGTACTGCTAAAATATAAAAACATGATACCATAAAGGTCCTTTCAGTTAAATGACCATTTATAGGAAGCAACAGACATTAATGCAACAATTATATAAGTACTAATGTTTTTTCCACCTTTAGTACATCTTTTCAAGGGAAGTGGTGACAAAAGAGGAAGTAGTGACGACTTAAGCATCAATTATACTTCATTTCATTTCTTTCTCTGCTACTAGGGAGCAAATTTAAACAGTGCATTTACAGTTGATTTCTGGGTTATTCTTTAGTGATATCTTAATCATGGGCTATGAGACATCTTGCGCTGCATCCCTGTTAGGCACTAAACTTCTTCTCATGTTGCAATCACATTTAAGTGAAATGTAAATATAGCTGAAGGGACAAGCATTTTTGGATCTGTGTTGTTGGGAGTAACAGCTGTACCTTCCACCATGACTACTCCTAATGGACAAATACTGACACATTCAGTGCAGAATGAACCAAAGACGATTGTTTTTGTGGGGGCACAAGCCCCCCCGTACCCCCACACTTTCTTCTAATTACATGTACTAACTTCGAGATCATACAGTCCCTGGAGAAAAGGAACTATTCCCCTACCCAGTGATTGTCAATCTTGCACACCTGTCAGCCACCTGTCTGCTTCAACCAAATGGTGTTGATCTCCTGGGTGTCAACATTCTGTCATTTTGATAGGATGTCACACACACATTAGTGCAGGTGGTTTTATAGCTTCTAGAAAGGATACAATAAATTGGTCTATTTTCAAATAAGGACAAAATATCTAATCTAAATTCTCGACATAACTCAGAAAGTATAAATCTTGGAGATCAGTTGTGAAGCTGTCTTCCATAAGTCAGTAGAACTACAAAAAAAAAAAAAAAAAAACACAGTGGTTTGGAACAAATCTGCTTTGCAGACACTATAGAAATGCAAAAGGCCTATCTACATATGACATTGAAAATATCTTCGTTTCCATGTAAATTTTCCACTTCCAGTTTTCATTTCTTTTACTTGGTCTAGGTACAGCTGAATAAGTATTTGCAAGGTGCTTGTTTCCCATATCTGCTCACTTTAAAATATTGTAATAATAAGTATTTTTCTGTATATGTGGAGTCTTCAGATTACCTTTGCAGTGCTCTTATATAAAGATCTTTCAGTCTAAGGATACTGACGTCACCAGCAGAACATCTTAACATCCAAATCAAGTAGCTGAAAGGATTATTCTGAGTCCTCAAAACCTTTCGGTTCAGGTCCACATGAGGTCAGTGCAAATAATATAAAAAGGAAAGCAGTATCACAGCAGGCACGGTGCCACCAGTGCTTATGTATGTTAAAGAGCAGTTACTGTGTGGTAATAGGCAGTACAACACAGTTTTATTTGGTAACCCTTCAACTTTGTGAAGATTAGAATTTCTTAGCTGACTCAATAAGGCAAATGAGTGTTTAAGATACAAGTGATAAATCCACAATGCAGTTTTCCAAAAGAATGTTCTTCATTAGAGAATACTGACAATTTATTTTTTCAGGACTCATTAACATCAACATGTCCAGAGGTTTTACACTTTCTTCTCTGTCACTCCGTGAAATAGAAAACCAACGTCTTCTCCTTTCCATGCTCTCAGGAACCGACATATGTCTGTCCTCCTGTTTCACTGATTCAGAGGACTGAGAGCAAAACAAAATAAAACAATGCAAATTTGATTCTTTATTGCTCTAACATGACCCACACAATAATTGTATTCGATTTTAGTTCGGTTCAGTCATCAGTCAGAGTGCACATTGTTATAAGAACATGAGAGACACCCTCATCATAACCTGAATATTGCCTTTTTTTTCAGTTTTTAAGGTCAGATATTACTTTTGAATTTTGCTTTGTTTTCCTAGATTTTTTCCTATCTTTAGCAAAATGGAAAAGCCAGTCACTAGGAAGTCTTACAAACTGAAATGCAAATGATTCCACTCCTGGGCTAAAGGACAAGGTATGGGACCATTTCGCTGCCCATTTTCAGACCTTCTGTGCTATTTCCTCTAGCTATTCAGAAGTAATCAAACCTATTCTAATATTAGAGCTCTTATGTCAGTTGCATGAAGTCATTTGCATAAGTTGTAGCTAACGCTGCAGTTTTTTTTAATGGTGTTTTACAGTTGAGACTTCAAGATGACCATATTTTCATCTTGGTACTTGAACAAAATATCTGCAAAGTTTACATTATCTCCAGCTGAACCAGAAAATTGTTCAATAGGAAATCTTTTTTTTTTCATGGCAATAACTGCTTCTTGTAGAAGAGTACCAAAGCTACAAGCTTTAATGTGTAAACGTCTTTACACTGTTTTTCACAAAGAAAAGGTCTTACTAAAGACAAACGTGTTGTCTATACCTAAAGCAGTCTTGCCTGCCTATCTTAGTTTTTCGTTTCAACTAGCTGAGTTCTTTCCCAAGTATAATTAGATAGAAAAACATATTTTACATATTATAGATGTGCAATAGACAGTTAAGAAACTGCATCAGGAAAATTTAGTCTAGCAGGAAAATAATCAGTATCATTTATAAACATGGAAATCAGGGCTTACCTGTTTCAGAACTTACCCTGTCAAATTCATTGACCCCATGCCCTTATTTTATATTATGTCAAATACAAAATAATATAATGACTGGCCATTATTATTCAAAAACGAGCATGCTGATTGGCCAGCCTAACCATTTGGATAACTGGATTTTTTCCTGTTGGTGTATCTCGTGTTTTTTTTTTTACTTTTCTTTTTTTATTTAATAAAAAAAAAAAAAACTGGAAGACATTTTATGTTCGGGAGTTGGCACAGACAGAAATAAAAGGATAATCGGGTATGTTCTACAAAACTTAAAAAACTTACCTGATTACCTTTTTATTTTGTCTGTCCTGACTCTCCCAGACATAAAAAGGCTCCAGGTTTCTTCTTCTTCTTTTTTTTTTTTATTGATTATAAAAAAGCAGAAGAAGCAACAGAGATCTTCCTTTCTCCATTGCTACCTTTTCACAGCGCTGATGTGCTACTTAAGCATGGGAACACAAGTCCTATACGCACTCGCAATACATCAGAAAAAGCCCTGGGATACCAACAAGATGTGGAAGGGCAGCACAAGGCATTATACAAAGACATTATTTAATAAAAATAAGTTTTTTTCTTAAATAATGTCATTGTATAATAGCAATAACCGACTCTGTGGTTGTGGTATATTGAAATGTACCCATGATTTGCTTTATTTAATCACTCAGGCTTCGCCCTCATGATTAAACCATGGATAAATCCTCAATGTACCACACCAAGTCATTGGTTATTGCTTAAATAATCAATAGTTGAATCTGCTTTACACATCTAGCTAGAGTCTATATCATACCTTAAAACTATTTCTGAATGGCATAATTTAGAAACACCCACTTAGCTACAATTTAAATAAACAATAACAAGTGGAAATCACATTCTAAAGGCCAGATCAATTTTGACACAGCTGTGTACCAGGTGATTCTAACTACCTTAAGCCTTTCTTCTTATATGAGATGACTTTCTGCCACACCAACATTTCTAAAGAAACCACAGCTGTGTAAAGACAGCCCCGTCCCTAAAAGTAGATATTTGGAGATGATTCCATTCTAGCACTAGCAATTCTGCCATTACTGTTTGGTTATTTTTCATCAAACTGTGGTTGTTAATACACAGTACACAATTTGCAATGCTTTGCACACAATGTTTTCATTATGCCTTGCATGTCAGTTAATCAGTGTTGCTCATAGATGAGGTTTCTTGCTTAGAAGAAGTGATGTACCTACACCAATATTACTTATATGGGATAATGTGATATCAGTCATTGCTGTCTCAGGCAACTGTAATTCCTTTACGTTGGCCACTAAAATTGTTGATTGTCTAATCTTCATTTATTTTCTTCAAACCTTGATGCATATGCTGTTTGCTTTGCTTTTTTGCATTTTCTGTTCTTGCCAGTGCCTTGTTCATACCTGGCTCAATGTTTATTCCTTCCTTCCTGAGAAATGTATCTTCTGAAGACTTAAGAAATGAATGTGTCATTAGGTTTAGTTTTTCTTTGGGATTCAAAATTTTCACTATGTGTGATTTTCAAGATGTTAAGTCTGCATGTTTTCCAACAGCTGCAGGCCTATACATGTAATCAGTTTACATGACTCATGCTGCCTTCACAAAGTGTTACACAACCTTGCCATACACATCTTAATATAGCAAATAATAGGCATGACACGTCATACGTCTGTCTAAATGATCATCTTGTTCTCTGGTTTCCAGTCTTTTTATAACAAAACCATAATGTCAAAAGCAAACTGATTTATGCAACCAAACTTTATTACTCAGTGTCATAACAGTTTCAGCACTAGCTTCAGACAACAGAAGCATTTCTTATTAATCTTTGCTCTCATTTATTCAAGTGTGTTGTTGATAGCAATTCCGTTCTTATATATATTGTATGCAGTCTCGTTTTATTACTCCAAGCATTTCTTTGGTTCCACCCTTTTTTATATCTGACTGTTATAGCATTGTTTAATAAAAATTGGTAACTGATTGCATATTTTTCTTTTTATTGTTATGATTTTTCTTTTTTATCTAAGTGATTACAGACCCTTTGAACATCAGTTCATTGCATGCAAGTTCCAACTTTTCTGTTTTTGCAAGGAAGACTATTCATCGATAATTTTAAAGATGGCTTACAGGTTCTCATTCTTAACCAGTATAGCATCAGTCCATAGTGCGTATAGCGATAATTTTTGCTCAAAAGAACACCAGCACTGTTATACAAAGACATTATTTAAGAAAAGTAATTTCTTTCTTAAATAATGTCGTTGTATAATAGCAATAGCCCATTTGTTGCTGTATTAGAGTATTTAAGGAAAAGACTACGAATGCAACAACATTTATCACTGTAAAGAAAATTTCTAGCTGATATTATTGCTGTTTGCACAGTTTGTTATTCTTACGGTTTTTAAGTTTTTTTTTTTCAGAACATGTTCTGAAATGCAGGATGTGTATAGGCTGCTAGATTTGTTGCATTCCACACCACATAGGTGTTAATGATTGATTTACACTTCCATATAAGTAGTATTCCTATAAATTTCTTTTCAGTCCTACTTAACTTTTTATTCTCTATATTTCCCTGATAGCACTTTCACTGGGATTCAGAACATTTCTTTCCTCTTGTGCTAATTGCTCAATGCAAAGAAATTTTGATTCAGAAAAAAAATAATTTTACAATAAGAAAGACCTCATTGACTGATCATTGCAATGTCTCCGATTTGAACATTGCCCTTTCAGACCTGACTTCATTAGTTACCTTCCCAGCAGCACATGTATTGCATTAGCAAAGACAATCCCTACTGTCACATACAAACACACACACACATTCATTCAGACTCACTTATGCCTCTGCAGATAGACATGAACATACACACATGTACACACATATATACAAATATACACATTGACTCCCCCCAAACACACACACAAACAGCTTGCTGGATTTACCAACATCACAAATGGTCCCATCTTTTGGAAGCATTCACTTTTTACTCTAAGATTAAAATCTGACTTGACCGAGCAATTCTCTGAACCACTTATCCAAACAAAATGAGAGTTTCAAACGCTTTTGGTATGTACCTCACAAGACATCTACAACAACTGGAAAGGCCACAGAAATACCTCACAAAGGGGATTACCGGCCTCAAACAGATGCCCTACGCAGACCGTCTCAAAAAACTCCAGCTTTACTCTGTCGCATATCGCCTACTCAGAGGCAATCTCTGCCTAACATACAAAGCTATGTCAAACCCAGAGCTGTTGGACATGCTCCATGTATAGAAATCCCAATCCCTCCGAGCTACATGCTCTAGGGACCTAAACCTTGTCACCACAATAAACAGAACATGCTGGTGGGATAGATTCCTATCTTAGAGACTTCCCATACTGTAGAACAAACTACCTATCTATATCAAACAAAGCTCCTCATTAGCACTCTTCAAGATAAATCTTGATGATTGGATGTGAGATAGGAAATTCACCCCGGGGATCACTTCTGTGGCTCTGCTTGACAGGGGCACAGGAAAATAATTTTCTTGGGTGGCAAAAGCCAGAGTACCATTTGGCTAGGCTTATATAGGCCCTAGGTCCAATAGCCTAGTACCTACCTATGAACCTATGAACTTCCTTTGAAGGCCATCATGCTAACTTGGATTAGCCATTCCTTTGCATTGCTGCATTAGCTTTTGGTTTTATGCACAAAACTGGTCTCCTTGATAAAGCCCCCACAAAGGGAAACCCTCGATGGTAGAATGGCCTAAGAAATAGAAGGGTTTAGTGCCATGTGGAAACCTTCCGAGATGAGGCTTTCACATGACACTAAGCCTTTTTGAATCACGGGCTTTATCCTCTATTACTTTTTCGATGCACAATATTGTATGCCATTAAATTATTTCATATTCTTTATCTCTCTTTTAATTGTTTCAGATAATTTATTCATTGGCTCTGTCATTTTTCTAAGCCAATGCAATTTCTGCAGGAATTTTTTCATATGCATTTACATATTTGCCAATGTCGATTAAGTCAAACACGTATTCTCTTAAATCATTCTCTTCTTGGTTGGCAATTTTATCTTGTGTTCTTGACCTCTAATATTTACTCCTATGTATAATATGAAATGAATTTTCAACAATTTCTGCTAATGAAGATTCCAGCATTTTGTTTTGTGGTACAGTACTAATAGCAGTATTGTAATCTGTCATTTTTGAGCCTTAATTGATAGATGCTGGCAAAGTCTTTCTCTCTCTCTCTGAGGCTTTACATTGAAACCCTCACTTCTGAGCAGCTCTGTTACATCCATTTTATTTTTTTTTGTCTTTCTGAACTGCTGCACAGCTTTCTTTTCAATATTTTCCATTTTCTCTTAATTATTCTCTTGTTAATATTTTTTTACATCTAAGTGTCTTTATCTGTATACATTTTCAAGTATCATTGAGGGTTTGCAATGATTATATTGATTATCATGTATTGTTTTCTGTGTATTAACTATATCATATCTATTTGTTTTAATTCCCTAATTCCATGTTTAATCTGCTTTGATTTAAACTGATTCTCTCATTTTCTTACTCTTGTATTGTTTCCTCAGATGCATTAATTTTACCAGTGAGTTCTTTGCCTAGAAATTGGTTTGTTTTGATTTGTACCCTTAATAATCTTAAATTTTTATCTGTAGCATTCTACAGTTTCAGTAATACAAATACTCACAAACTTGTCATTTATTTCTTACTTTTTCACTTAATGTGGAAATATTAAGGTTTATTTTACAATGGAAACAATATATTATTTTTGTTTCTTATTTCCAGAGCAATTTCTTTCCTCTGTGTGTATGTGTTTGTGTGTGTGTGTGTGTGTGTGTGTGTGTGTGTGTGTGTGTGTGTGTGTGTGTGTGTGTGTGTGTGTGTGGACTGCTGATTTCGAGTACTATTGTGGGAACCACATTTGTAATGATCTAGTAGCAATTTTATTTTATTTTATTCAAATCTGATGAATGAGGTAGAGCATAGATCCATATAGACAATTTTCAAGCCTGCCCAGAGGTATTTCATGTCTTTAGATGATTTTTCACTCCCTTTTTCACCAACCCTGTTTCCAGTAATTATGCCAAGCATCGGCTGTTCTTATATTCTGGGGACCTATACATGGAGCCTACATTTAAACTTTTCTTTCATTTTCTGTTATTATATATGGCACAGATATTATATATATTTATATCGCTCTGTATATAATACATCCAATGCCAATTGTGAAAGCATCAACTTCAAAAGGTCAAAAACACCAATGTCAGCACATAAGTACACATGTTCCGAGAAACAGCCTTGCCACATGCAAAATCTTATTTTTAAAAAAACACAACAAAACATAATTTTTTCAAGGCCTTTGCTGCCTGCTATTTGTTTCATATGTCAGTAGTACTTTTTTTCAGTTTTGTTAATGCTGTTGTAAGAGTTTAGCCAGCCAAGGAATGTTATTTTCCAAATGTGAAAGCCTATTATGTATGAGACCTGAATTAATATGTAGATATGTTGAGGCAAATATCCTGACTTATCTTTAAATAATGCCATTGGCAATAGTCTTTGAGTTATTTTAACATTTCTTACAAGTGAATATCTTCTGTCGTGCAACATAATAGTTCTGTTGTGTAAGGATATTATTAGGCAAGTATGTTTAAAGGAACTTTTTAAATATTGTAGCTTCTGTCCTTCCACATGGATTCAGCAACCTTTATAGGTATTTGTTAGACCATTGTTAACCATACCCTTATATACATGTGATGATCATACTAGTTATGCTATTACTACACAATTTCATTATAGTAACTCTTGATTGTAGGTGTTAGGAAGTCTGTAATATCTTATGATATGCAAATGTAAACTAGGGTATAATACAGGAGTAATGTCAGCATTTAACATTTGTTTATGTTCGTCCTGCAAATGAGATGTTGACTGATATTTTTCCTGCTACATTTACAGAAGAATGATGGTCAATTTACGGTAATCCAGCTGGTTGGAATGCTGCGTGGGATTGCGTCAGGCATGCGCTACCTTTCTGACATGGGCTATGTGCACAGAGACTTGGCGGCTAGGAATATCTTAGTGAACAGCAACCTGGTTTGCAAAGTCTCTGACTTTGGCCTGTCTAGAGTCCTGGAAGATGACCCAGAAGCTGCTTATACAACCAGAGTAAGTACTGCCTATGGCTAAAAGTCAAAAAGGAGTATGCATAATCTTAATGTGAATATTGTTTTTCTTGTTTTCAAATGTCATGTAGACCATCAGTTTCAAGTGGCAAAAACTTAAGACACCAGAATGAATGTTAGTTACTGACAACTTCCAAGTATTGCCATTGTAGGTACCACATTATTCAATGAAGGTTGAATTTGGTAAATGTTTAATGATAGCACTTAATGATACTTAGCTAGTTTGTGTGTTTTGTAACAACCTATATATTCTTGTGGAATATCTTTAAAATAGACTAATCACCCACTAGTGATCTTTGAGTTCAGTACAGTATCAAGAAATTAAATAGGTAGCAGATGGATCTGCATATTTAAGTGGGTCTATATTAGAACATCAAAGTTTCAAAACATTGAATGTTCTAATATCAAACCCTCTTCAGCAAAAGCTGAAAACATCGAACATACAGAACAGCGAATTTTTTCCTAGGGAAAAAAATTGCTGTTCCAAAACACATACACACAACACAAGCACACCAAAATAAACAGCAATCCACACACATACACCTAAAATCTTACACCTAACCCTACACTAAACTATACACACACCACTAACTATCCACTTACCTTAACCCAAACCCTAACCCTAAGGTCCATCACTATCACACACTCACCTCACCAGCACCCTAACCCTAACTCACCTAACCCGCCCTAACTCTCACGTCCACACAATCGCACACATATCTAGCCTGTGCCCTAACCCTAACTCACCTAACCCGCCCTAACCCTTACGTCCACACAATCGCACACATACCTAACCCACACCCTAACGCTAACTAACCTAACCCGCCCTAACCCTTCCGTCCACACAATTGCACACATACCTAACCCACACCCTAACGCTAACTAACCTAACCCGCACTCAATCGCACACTTACCTGAATCCGACCCATAACTTTCCACCACAGCACTGAAAATACCGAAGCAACAGAAATGGACAACCAAATTCTTTCCCTAGGAAAAAATTTGGTTTTCTGTTGCTTTGATATTTTCAGCTTTCACTGAATAGGGGTCGATATTAGAACATTTGAAGTTTTGAAACTTCGATGTTCTAATATAGACCCTTTTAAGTCACATCTGTGATCCATCATAGAAGAAAATAAGTTGATGGTATATAAGTACTCAAGTTGTTTTGTGAGAAACAGTGAGGATGATGCATGAAGTAATGAACAGGAGAGAAAGTACAAGGCACATCCTGCAGATTTAAAGACCCATTTTGGTGTCTGATATGAGGACACTCTACTTACCAGAGCTGGTGAATGGCAGCTGAAATAAAGTCATGTAGAAACAGGCAGTTGTGGGACAATGGTCAGGAAAAGTGCAGCAGATGGATGATGCACAGAAAGGTCAAGATAGTGGCAGCCATTATGTGCTAACCGCAGCAACAGATGGTCATGTATAACTTTGTTTGTATCTGATGAATGTTCAATTTGCCTGCCTCATGTATGCCCAAATGATGTTCTTGATTATAAGGTTGCCTTTTTTTCACTGTGGAGAATAGCAGGTTAGGTATTATGCTGTTTATTTGCATTTATAATGTATAATGTGTTATCTTGAACATTATATGTGTCAGTTATGTCCACACAGCATCATTTTTCCTGTAACTCACCAAGTAGTGTGGTGATGAAGAGCATTCAGATCATACTTCAGTAAGTTAAAGCTTTGTTTTTTGTGCTCCTAAATGGTATGCATTATTTTTAGTTGCATCATATTGTGACAGGTACATCTGAGGAAAGTTTTAGAAGCAGTACTTTTCTTTGGTTATTGAGCAGCTGATAATGAGTACTTCCCATCATGCCTCTCAAGTATACCTCATTATAAGTAGTGTTCCTCATTTTGATTTCTGAAATATCCATGTTTCTTGGGGTTCCACATTGAAAGAGTCTGTCACACACTCAGTGTTAAAATTTTTTTTAACTGATATGTATGATAAATCATATTCATTAAATAAAATAAGATGTTTAAGTATACAGTGACACATTTTAACATTTCTGTGAACTTCCTAGTTGAAATTCTTAGTACATGTTCCGCATTTTGCAGATTTGTTACACATTATAAGAGATAGTGTTCCATATTTTAGAAATGGAAGGTTGGTAAGTGCTCCACATTTTGTCCATTTGTTCGATAATATAACCAACAGCGTTCCACATTGTGGAGATACATGCATGCATACATGCATACATACAAATATTTCAAGCACGGGCATTAATGCCCTTCTAGCTTGCCAATATTCCAAAACACTTTTTCTCATAGTAAGTGTCCAGGCTGTTCTTCAAAATATCTAAACTAGTACTTGCTATAATGTAATTTGGTAGTCTGTTGCATGCATCACCTACTCTGTCAGAGAACCTATTAGTACACTTCTCATTCCTATAGAATCTTCTACATAGGTTGTCTGATGATTCTCTAGTACTTTTTGATAACCCCAAACATTCCCAGAGGTAGTTGTATCTAAAGGCCCTATATACCTGAATAAGATCTCCTCTTAGATATCTGTAAGAAACACTGTACAAGTTTGGTTATTTTAGTCTTTCATAATAACTTAAATGTTCACATCCATGGATGCCATTGGCATATCTCTGCTGTACTCTTTCCAGTTTACTCATGCTTGTTTTCTTATAGGGTTTCCATATTATTATTCCATAATCAAGTTTGGGTCTAATGTAACTAATTAACAACGACTACATCATTTTTGATTTCCCAGACTTTATAAATCTTCTTTTATACAGACAATAATTTTATAACTATCATTAATTAATTGGTTGATATGATTAGAAAAAACTCATAGCTCAATCTACCCATATACCCGGGTTCTTAAATCAGTCTACAGTTTCAATCACTGAGTGCTGTATTAAATATTCACCTTTCAATTTATGTCTCCCAACTCTCCTATGTTTAGTTTTTGATGTATTTATCAGATCAGTTTTCTCCTGTACCCAGATGTCCAGTTTATTCAAGTTATTTTGCAGACATATCTTATCAGTAACACATATAATCAGTTTACCTAATTTCAGGTCATCTGCATATAGACTGTGGAACACCCCAGTTAAAAAAGTTAGGTCTGAAAGATGCAATCTAAACAACTAAGGGCCTAGGACAAGAACACCTTGACTGTAACCAAGAATTTCACCTTTCCAGTTGCTGTGTGATACTTGCCATGTCCTATTTGTAAGCCATGCAGCTATTCATCTTATCAAGAGTACATCAATAAGGGGGCGGCTAGATGGCCAACTGAGAGTAGTGCATTTTGAGAGCTCCGTAAACTAGTATAATAATATTGAAACATGTTATTATTTTCAAGTTTAAAACATCATAAATCTATAGATAAACTACTAAACTACATAAATATCAATTTTGGAGGAGCTATACAAAACTTTTCTTGTCAAGTAACTTGGAGATATATTGAACATGAACTCAAGGAATTCTCATCCAGATGCTGCTTTGAAAAAAGAAACTGCAGTTAATGACATCTACCTTACAAGAACTATATTTGAAGATGGATGGCTTTAAAAATTATGTAGAAAACCTCAAATTAAATTCTCATAAACAGACTGATTCTCTTAAGGAACTATTACAGCAACACCATACAAAAATAACAATTATAGGGACTTCTCTAAATGACATTGAAGGGAGACTCAAAGAGGAAGAATTACAGAAAGAATTTCTGCTTAAACAGAATATATGGCTGCTTAACAAAATAGATGACTTAGAAAACAGGGAAATGAGAAACAATATAAGGATCTTTGGTCTGCCTGAAAACACTGAAGGAGAAGACATTATTTCATTCTTAACAACCTGGATTCCTGAATTTTTTAGACTTGAAAGAGGGACTTTCATTTGGAATTGAAAGGGCGCATAGACCACTGAGGAAACCTGCTTCTAACTCAACAAATACTCCACCTAGATCCATAGTTATAAAATATCTTTCATTTCTGGACAAGGAACTAATATTAAAATCTGCTTGGAGAAAATCATCCTTAAAATACAGTCAAAGCCTGCTATGGTGTGACAATGATTATTCTTCCAGAATACGAAAATAAAGAAAAAAGTCTGGCCAATAATAAAACTGCTGAAATAAAACAACATTAAAGCACAGCTGGGCTTCCCAGCTAAGATAAAAATATTTTTTGCCGCCAATGAGATGAGAACCTTTAATGACTTAGAAGAAGCTGCTATATTCATCAAAAACAACATAGTGTCTGTCCAAGAAGAAATGGAAGATGTCCCCTTCTCTTAAAAGAATAAAAGAAACAAATCCTTGGACTGATGCTAGAAAGAAGAAACAAAAAAAAAACTGATTCCAAGGTAGCTGTCCCAAAAAAATAACTCTTACAACTACATCTCTCAAGGTATCAACTGATATGGTACATCACTTGTCATCTGTTTTTATTTTAAAAAAAGGAGGGCTTCTTAAACAACTGAGAAACAGCAATGATTTATTCAGAATGTTCAAAGAGTCCAATAATTCTTCACAAAGATAGGTCAAGATGGGTTACTATTTATGTTATATATAAGCCAGACAAAGCAACATATAATACAAACATAAAAGTTTCTTTTCCCCTACTTGAACTCAGTGAATACTTATCTTGTTCATTTTTCATTGATTTTTTTCTTATAATAATTTAAATAATTAATTAACTAATTCAACAAGGTACCATTCATCAGAGTTCAGACTCAAATGTAACAAATTAACATCATATATAATAGTAGTAACAGTAGAGTGTTTTGAAAAAAAATGCTGTCATGGAGACTAATGCCTTCTTCAGTTAAACTATGATTTAGAAATGTCATGTATATCCTGGTTAAATAATAGTAGCAAGTTCTTAGTACAAATGTCATAATTTTTCTGTCTAAATATAATTAATGTCAGTTATGGCAGGTATCACAGCTAAGAGTGCTATTTGATCAATCCTGATATGGTGTGCGTGGGTGCAGCTGTGCCTGGCAGCTAGTACAAATGTCATTATCATTCTGTCTAAATATAGTTAATATGAACTATGGCAGGTATCATAGCTTTGAGTGCTGTTTGATCAATCCTGCTATGGCGTGTGTGGATGCAGCCGTGTCTGCCAGCTAGTACAAATGTCATTATTATTCTGTCTAAACATAGTTAATATCAATTATGGCAGGTATCATAGCTTCAAGTGATGTTTGATTAAGCCTGACATGGTGTGTGTGGATGCAGCTGTGTCTGGCAGCTGTTGTATGTTGCCGTTTTCCTCTCCGGGAAGCTGTGGGTTGTGGCTTGTGATTGGGGTTTACTAATGCTTGTGTATTAGGAAGAGACATTTGGTGTTTTAGCCTGGATCCAAGGGAAGGGGGTAGATAAAACTGTGATTTGGGATATTTTGGAAGATAATAGTTTGTTTATATATTTTTATTTATTTATTTTATTTTACATTTCTTGACCAGGATAGTCCAACTTGATGCATGTCCATTTTCAGTGGAGGCCTAGAGAGGAACACTCCAAGGTAAACAGAACATTACAAACATGTTACAATTATAATTTTGACAAAGAGAACATAAGCAAACAATAATAAACATGTTCCACAGGTTAAAGTTAAACCTTGTTGAAAGCCAGGGGTAAATTAAACAGTACCTGATTAATATATTTTACACATTCTAGAAGAGAGTTATTGAGTGAGAGGTGGGAAGGCTGGAAGAATGTGTTATCTCTTGTTGTGGCAGCTTGTTGGGAGTTTTTTTTTTTTATCTGTTTGCTCTCCATTCTTTTCCTAACTGCTGCCTCACTGAAAGATAGGGAATTTAGGCTTGGAGTTGCAGTGAAGTGAAGCTTTGCTTCAGGTGCATTGTGAGTCTCTGGTATGCAGTACACAGACACACTAACAGAAACAGACGCTTCCAGTTTGTTATGGTAATGGAAAGAGAGTGACGATAATGCTTAATGGCTCTGAGGAATTTCCGAGATTATTCTTGGCAATGAAGTTTTTGGTTTAAAAAAAAAAATATATATATATATATATATATATATATATATATATATATATATATACATAATAAAAGGGCTGTTTTAAACCACATGTACACATATTGATGGCCTCCCAACACTTCGTTTAGCTCATTAAGTTGATTCTTGATAAAAAATAAATAAATAAATAAATAAATAGTACAATTTTGTAAGGGCAATTTTGTATTTAAAATGTATTTTGGTCTAAACACATTAAGGACTTACATAAGAGTGGAAGTCTGAGTTATTGTGAAAGACTAAGAGTACTTGGTCTTGAGCAGTACCCTTTGCAGGGGTCTGGGAGGTGAGCTTGCTCAGTCGTGTTGGGCATATGGGGATAGCTGATTCTAGGGTTGTTTGGGGTTGCTGGGAAGTGCTAGAGAGTCATCAGATTTCCTTCGTGGAAATATCTGTGGGAATGGAAGGTGTGTTGAGTGGTTCACTGGTAGAGTGGCAACTGAATGGAAAAGGCTAGTAAAATGGAACAGGACAAATATATGTTTAGATATTTTAAGAACAGCCTGGAAACACACCACATGAACTAGTGAATGGTATTCTGGCAAAACTGGATGGGCATTGTTGGCCGTGCTTGAAGTACTGATGTGTGTGCATGTAAGGATGGAAACATACTTATAACAAATAAGAAACTAGAAGGGTCTCATAATTTAAAGTCTATGGACTATATAAACATGTTTGGAAGGAGCTAATAATAAGAATAAGCATTACAGCTTGTGGTCTCTCAAATATCTAACAGCTAAAAAAAACACACAGTTACGTAGTGTATGATTTTAGTAAATCTAGGCATAACATATATAATCGTTATATAAGATGACGCAGTCTGCTGAATTTATATATTAAAGACAGGATTTAATAACATGGGCTTGTGTATAATAACACTACTGTCTTAACTTGTCATAAATGACATACACTACATTGAACATCAAGGGGAAGCAGGTTTCTTATACAAGTAAATATGCATAACAAGTTATGTAATTGCTTTAACTTGAATTGTAGTTTTTGTAACCCATATTGACCATATATAATACTTAAGCGGTTACCAAGGTAACTAATATTTTGTACATGACATCAAACTGACAAAGTTGTTCAAGAGAAACAATAGGAGCCTGAACCTGAAATTCCACAGAATGTAACAATCATATTCTGAACAAATAGTATTAAATTGACAATAGCCACTCCGTTTAATAACATGGGCTTGTGTATAATAACACTACTGTTTTAACTTGTCATAAATGACATACACTATATTGAACATCAAAGGAAGCATGTTGATTTTCTCATATAAGTAAATGTGCATAACAAGTCATATAATTGCTTTAACTTGAATTGTGGTTATGTAACCCATCTTCACCATAATTAATACTTAAGCTGTTACCAAGGTAACGAATGTTTTATACATGATATCAAACTGACAAAGTTGTTCAAGAGAAACAATAGAAGTCTGAACAAGGAATGTCAGAGAATGTAACAATCACATTCTGAACAAATAGTATTAAACTGACAATAATCACTTGGTTTAACTTTGCTGATTATACAAAATAGAATGTTGCCATTTAAATCTAAAAACACATCAGTATATGCCATAAAGTGGCAATTTATGAATATGGAAAGGGAATTTGTAATGATTAATCACAATAAGTGAATTTGTTGTTTTTAACCTATAATTTACTCATTTTATACTAAGAAATGACAGATATGAAAGTCCTTATGTGCAGGAAATGGGGGGAAAATTAATGCAATGATAATTAAAATGCACTTTCATCAATGTTCACATAAAACAAACTTGATGCTTTAAGTAAGTTAGCAACAAACAAACTGATTATTTAAATGCTGGCAAACAATGAAATATAACTTCTGATATATCCAGTAAAATACATTGTATTATAAACATTAGGTATAAATATTATTACCATCTATATTAAGTAATACGTTTTGAAAGACTTCATCAATAAGGACGAATATGTTAAATAACTGTGTGCCATAATCCTTTACTGAGGTTTTATATATGATATATCCTACTTTACTATGATTGAATTGCTTGTCATCTATCTTTAGTGTAAATATTAATTGCTTATATAATAAGTAAACATTTATATTGTATTAGAATTCTGTCTAATCTACAATAGTACTATATCTGTTCAAAGTAATATAAATATTGCTTATTCCTATTACAAATATTCTCCATATGACAATTCAGTTTATGGAGCTCAGATGTTCTGGATTGTCAGGGTATGAGTGATAATCTGATGGATTTAGGTTTATCCATCAGATTAGGAATGATTTTCATTCCATGGCTAGTGCAGATCTCAGTTTTGTTAAAATTTATTAATTTAAATTTATTTCACAAAAATATTTTTAGTATGCCTGACCAAAATTTTACTTTATTGGTAAACACTCAAAGTATAAAACTGATAATTTCTTTTAAAAGCACAAACATATACTTTATAATTATGAGAGGAAAATGTTTAATAGTCACACAAACAAAAAATACATAGCCTAAATAACCTAAGATGGATTTAACTTTATTATCTTTAAATACCAATGGCTTAAACAATCCTAGCAAGAGATCAGATCTACTGAAATATTTAAAACTGAACAAAGCACAAATTTTCTTCCTTCAAGAAACTCATTTCAAAACAAATGACAATTACAAATGGAATCCTAAGGAATATATGATATTGGCACAATCCACTTATAAGACAAATACAAAACGGGTAACAGTTTTATGGAAAACAAATGTGATTAACCCAGAAATCATTTATAAGTATGAAGATAAAGAAGGCCTTATGGCATTAGTAATAGTTAAATATAATAGTAGAATATGGACCCTAGCCAATCTATACTGACTCACAGGTATTGGAGCAGGAACAGAAACACTCATTTCCAATAATTATAAAGGCAACTTAATATTAGGAGGAGATTTTAACTGTATGTTTGATATTTCTGAAACTGCAAATAAAAGACTGCTGAGTACATCTGCTGTATCAAAAGCTTTAAACAAGTGAGTAGAATCATCCCGTCTTGTAGAGACTTTCAGATTTAAAGAAAATAAATCTTTGTTGTTTTCCATCAAGATCACAGATTTGGTACCCAAACTAGAATAGATAAAATATTTGCTGCCCATGACTTACACTCTAAAATCATTAATTTCTCAATCACTCCCTGCCCCTTTTCAGACCACAATTCATTGATACTAAAACTTCAAAATGGGTACAAACCATTAATCTTTAACTCTAGAATTCCAGCATATATAACTAAAATTAAACCCTGGTTATTATCTGAATTACAGTTCTTCTTAGATATTAATTGTACCACAGAGATAAATAAAATAATGATATGGGACTCATTAAAAGCTTGCATATATGGTAAAACCCTAACTTGCTACAACAAAATCAGAGAATGGGATTCTGAATTATTAGATGTGCAATCCAAACTTTTGTCAGTAAAAGCTGAAAAAAAATCAAGATTATTTGGAGATGAAAAAGAAAGTAGAAGTATTAAACAATAAATACAACTAAAATCTAACACATAAAACTAGTTTAGCTTTAGAAAAACTAAATATTTATACCTTGGCCACTTCTCCCAAACATCTACATAATTTATCCATAAGAATCAAAATACAATCAAAAGCTAATAACATTAAAAGTATCTTCCATGAAAATAAATGGAAAAATGTCTAGTATATAGGTGACATTCTTGATACCTCTAGAAATCACTATATGGAACATTTTCAAAAAGAAAATATACATATTGCTCCATTAAATCTAGATGTTCTAATATAAAAAAAATACCAGATAAATTAAAACCAGATCTGGAAGCACCCATATCCTACAAAGAAATTACAGATACAATAAAAGAGGGTAAAAATAATAAAGCTCCAGGTATAGATGGCATAATTATGGAAATATATAAACTTTTTCCTTCAAAGATACTAACCCTCTTCCATAAAACTCTATTAGAAATTCATTCACAAGCTTTAATACCAAAAAAGAACTGCAGACTAAGGGGGATCACATCACAGGGAAACAAGAATCAACCTTAAAATATCTAGGAATTGAGTTATGCAAAGAAAATAATGAATTAGTCTCAAAAAACTACAATAATATCATCAATACAATTAAAATCTCTGTGGAAAAATGGAAGAAAATAATATTAACATTTGAAGATAGACTATAGTTAATAAAAATGGTTTTACTTCCCAAAATCCTATATATAGCCTTGCAAAACAACTTTTACCAGAAAGGAAAATACTTAAAGAAATAAATTCATGCCTAATATAATTTTTATGGTTTCCCAAAAGAAACAGAATGGTTTTAATACAGCATATCAGACCATGGAAACAGGGAGGATTAAACTTTCCTGGTATAGAAACATGTATAAAAGCATCAATATCTAAAACAATCTCAGATTGGATAAATCCAAATTACTGCAAATTGGAAGAATTAAAAATTGAAATATCAATAAATTTATTTGATTTACAAAAAGAATTCAAATAACAGATAAAAACAATTTGCCATGGCACATATGTATTAGTATGCAATATAACATAACTAAACCCACTAAAACTAGTATGATTAATAATTACATTGACTCATTTAGGGAAATTATTAATGTAAATATAGATTTAAAAATCTGGTTGTATCTTTTAACACCATTTATATTCACAAATAACTTCCCCCCACAAAATATATAGAGAAATTATTAATTCATGGGAACAGAAAGGATTTGTTTGTTGGCTCCAGTGTATCAAAGAACTAAAAGTGTTAGATATGCAAGAAATAAAAACAACATGCAAAATTCTACAACAGGACTGGCTAACTTTACAGAGTAGTCTGTCATATTTGCAAGATTTAAGTAGAATAATTAACAATTCTTCATTTAAAGAAATACGTAGATTTACGAAATACATATAAGAAATCATATATAATGACTTTGACATGGGAAACAGTATTTCATCATTTTACAAAATATTGATAAACTATAAAACAACACCCAAAACCTCATATTGGAAATATATAACAAAAGGACACTTAACACAGTTAACTGAAGATATTAAAACATATATCTTATTATCAATACAGTATACATTATTTACACAATACTGAAATGTTTTTAATTGGAAATGCTTGCACAGAGCATTCTTAACCCTAGACAGAATCAGTAAAATTAGTTCTTCCATAAAAGGAATATGTTGGAGATGTGAGCAAGTACACAATGCAAATTGGAACCACATTTTCTTTGTGTTAAAATTAAGCCATTTTGGAATGGTATTCATAACTTTCTACAATTGTTATTTAATGAATCATTTTATTTAACTAAAGCTCTTGTATTATTAAATGTGAATGAAGGTCCTCATTTGAATATGTTAAACATGCATCTAGTATGGACTATACTTGCAATTTCAAGGAAGTGTATAACAAAAAGATGGAATACAAACACAATACCAACTTTGGAAGACTTCTACAGCCTATTGAAGACCACAGCATTATTGGAAATTAAAATTAAAGAACTAAGAATTTACCAAAGCCATTTATCAGCAATCCTTGGTGAAAAGTCTTATCGTTGATTGACACTATACAATAATTGAACAGACACTTTGATAATGTATTGGACATACTTATAAAGTAACTGTATACATTAAGATCTATTATAGTGTCAGGCTAATGTAAATAGTGTACATAGTTATTTAAGATGTTATGTATAAATACTATGGAATTCATTCAAATGTATTTGAAAAATAAAAAAAAAACATTTTGAGAAAAAAAAGAGTACATCAATACCAAGTTGTGCTCATTTATTGGTCAGTGTTTTGCATATTACCCTGTCAAATGCTGAAGTTAAATCTATATAAATTATATCACAGCACAATTTTTCATTTATAGCTGTCATTATATTGTTGTAGAACATCACGTTACAGGTGGTAATAGATCTGTTTTCAACAAATGCATGCTGATATATGGTTTCAAGTCCCAACCTATCCATTTCTGACAGTAACTTGTCCAATATTACCTTCTCCATTATTTTTCCACAACCTGAAAGTAGACTTAAGGGTCTGTATGACTCTAGGTTTGTCCTACTCCCCTTTCACTTGAAGACAGGTTTAATAAGCACATCTCCAATCTTGAGGAATTTCCCCATATTTATTTGACCTAATGAATAATAGATATAATGGTACTGCAAGTTCTTGTTGAAGTGTCCTCAGGTCATAGTTAGTAATTATTTCCCATCCCTGTGCTTTGTTTGGATCCAGTTTGCGCAGTTCTTTTTCAATATAATTTAATTTGATTCCAGTACCTGGGGTTATCTGAATGTCACTAGGACAACTTATCACCCCTTTTGTGGAGCCAAACTGTTTTGTATAAAATTTTGTAAATATAGATATAATCTGTTGTGTCTGAGAATAAATTTTAGAAGCTGCACACAGTTTATCAATTTATGTCTTTACTCCTTCCATATCTTATGTATCTAGAAAAAGGTTTCCTATTATGCTCAATATCTTTACATAAATTTTCTACAAATTTTCTTGATCTTGTCTCACACTATGCTTAATCTGTTTGTCCGGCTTGTTTATTTCAGTTTTCAAAGTTGTAGTTCGACCTGTCTTCCATTTAGGTTCATAGGTAGGTACTAGGCTATCTGCCCCATAGGCATTTTATAAGCCTAGCCAGAATGTGTTGGCTTTTGCCACCCCATTAGATTAGTTCCCTGTGCTTTTGTCCAGCTGAGCCACTGAAGTGATCCCTGAGGTAAACTTTCTGTTTCCCATCCACTCATCAAGGTTTCTCTTGAAGAGTGTTAGTGAGGAGAGCTCTGCCTAATGTAGATTTCAGTCTTGTTCCAAAGCATGGGAAATCTCTGGGACAGGAATCTATCCCTCCAGCACGTCCTATTTATTGTTGTGGTGAAGTTTAGATCCCTAGAGCATGCGGCTTGAGGGGATATGGTTTTCCTTAGGTGGAGCATGTCCATCAGTTCTGGGTTGGACATGGCCTTGTATGTCAGGCAGAGATCACCTCTGAGTAGGCGGTATGCAACCAAGTACAACTGGAGTTTCTTCAGTCGAGCAGCATAGGTCATCTGTTTGAGGCCAGTGACCCTTTTGGTGAGGTACTTCTGTGGTCTTTCCAGCTGTTGCAGGTGTCTTGTAAGTTACATCCCAAATGGGGCATTGTACTCTATGATGGGTCTGATGAGTGATGAGTAGAGGGGCACAATGACCTCTTTTGATCTGGATGCAAACCCTTTTTTGATTAGATGGGCCACATAGAAGGATTTTCTAACCACATTGGCAATGTGATTATCAAAGGAGAGATTACTGTCTACTTGGGTCCCCAGATCCCTTATTATGTCTTCCATATTTAGGGAACTACCACCTATGTGGTAGTTTGTGGGTACTTTGTTTTTCCAAAAGGGATGACTATGCACTTTTTGGCATTTAGCTTGAGAACATGATTTTGACACCAGATATCCATCTCAGTGAGACCCTTTTGGAGGATGTCTGTGTCAGCTGGAGAGTCAATTATAGCCCCTAGTTTGCAGTCATCTGTGAACCTGGTCAGCCATAGTCCTCCTGTGCTTGCCTGTACCTCTGAGAAGTATATACCAAACATGAAGGGTCCTAGTACTAAGCCCTGGGGAATGCCATTTGTAACCGGTTTAGAGTCGGACCTAGCTCCTGCAACTCTCACCATGTGGGTTCTGTCCATGAGCCAGTTGGCAACCCATCTTGTGACATAGGGGTTTATGTTCAGGCTGGTGACCTTGTCTATAATTTCAGAATGGGGAATGGTGTTAAAGCCTTTGCGAGGTATAGGTAGGCTGTGTGTATCACCTCTCCCTCATCTACAGTCTTGATAACTGTCTCAAAGAAGTCCCCCAAGTTTAAGAGGCATGATCAGCCCTTAACAAAGCTGAACTGGGTAGGGTGCAGTGTTTGGAGGTTCCCAATGTCTCTGTTAATGAATTCCATGATGATGCACTCCATAGCCTTGCAGACCAAGCTAGCCAGGCTTGTAGGGTGATAGCTCCCGGGGTCTGTTGTGGCTCCACCTTTGTGGAGTGGAATAACCATTGCTGTGTGCCACTCTATGGGTACATAGCCTGTGGAGAGGCTGAGTTTGAACAGTGTGTTTAGGTGAGGGGTTAGTTCTTCTTTGAGCTCATGTAGGACATAGCCTAGGACACGGTTCAGTTCCATTGATGGTGTGTTTTTGGCTTTGGAGAGGGCTGTTTTAACCAGAGTGTCTGTGATTTCAGGGGCACTATATTTTCTGGTATGGATATGGGCCCTTTTGGGGGTGAGAGGGGGTGAAGTTTGCACTGAACCTGTCTGCCAGGATGTTGGCGATATCGGTCGGTTCAGTGTATTTTGTGCCATTCTGCACTAATTCCAAGCAGATCTGATCATTGCCACTTAGATTCTTGTCATAGCTAAAGAATGCCTTATGGTTATCTTTGGAGTCCTTGACAATTTTTCTTTTGAAGCTAGCCTTGGATGATTTTATGAGGGATCGTAGTTTCTTGCTGATACTGATCAGGGATGTCTTTCCTTCTTGGGATTTTGCTCTCTTTTGTACTAGTTTCCTCCTTCTGTTGTATAGCTTGTTAATGGCAGGGGTCCAACAGACTGGTTTCCTTTTCTTGGAGGAGTGAGTCTTGGTTTTGCTTCGGATAGCACAATCCATGCATTCTTGTAGGTGCCCGTAAAATGCATTAGTAAAGGATATTGCAGCTTGGACAGCATTATCCTTTAGCATGGGGGCTTTGAAACTTTCTACCTCGGTCATAAGTAACGTGAAGTTTGCTTTTGAAAAATTTTTGACGGTGGTTTCCTTAACTGGGGTTGGGGGCGGAGTGTGGATATCCAGAGTGATTTGTTTATGGTCACATCTAACCAGTGAGGGGTTGATCTCTGGTGTGGAACACCGGTCGCCCATGTTGGTGATGACCAGGTCCAATATGTTGTCACCTCGGGTGGGAGTGTTGACCAGTTGATCCAGGGCATTTGTGTTTATAAATTCTAGGAAATGTTGGGCAAGGGAGTTAGTACTTGAGTAGTTCTCCAGTTAATGTTTGGTAATTGAAATCACCCAATATTAGGGTGTTTGGTAGGACCTTTATGTTTCCCAGTGTTTCCAGAAAAACAGAATGGGGGTCCTGGGACATGGTGGGTGATCTGTAGCAAGCTACAACTTGAATTGCAGTTTTGCCCATTGTTAGTTGCACGTGAATGATCTCTGAAGCATCATGCTGTGCCACTAACCTGGAGGTGTGGGTATCCTTGATGAATGTGGATACACCCCAGCCTTTTGTATTTTGGTCCAGGTTCTTTTGCCAAAATTTATGGTATGAGTTGTAGCCTGGTAGTGCTAGAGTGCTCTCTGGAGCCTTAAACCAGGTTTCTGTTATTGCACATATATCGATTTTTTCCATACTGAGGAGTGTCTCAAGTGCATGCATTTTGAGGTTTAGGCTTCTGGCATTGAGTAGCATTACCCTCAGTTTTTTGTTACTTATGCTATTTACAGCAGTGGGTTTGTCTTTTGAGCCTTGCCTAAAAAAGGCATTATGGTGGTGGCAAGAGCCTTGGCCAGTATTCGAAAGCCTAAGGGTGACAGGTGCAAGCTGTCTCCGTGAAGTAGCATGGCTTGTTGAGCATTTCATCCCAGGCGGACAGACACTGGATCCCCTTTGAATGACACCTGGAACTTAGCCAATTGTTGGAATTGATCATTTTTTCTTTATACTGTGGCATAATTCTTGGTGAGGGCAGGATGCTACTCAGGGTCAGGGTCATACCTGCCTGGGCTATGTTTCAGAAAACTCTTCCATGTCTCTTTTCATGTAGTCCAGTGAGGTATGGCTCAGGTCATTCACACCAACATGTACAATGACAGAGTCGTATTTGTACTTGTTCTGGAGTTACCTGAGTGCTTGTGTTATGTGGCAGATTCTGGCACCCGACAGGCAGCTAAAAGTAACCTTCTCCTTGTTCAGCCTAGTGAGTGGGACGTTAGTGTGCCTGACTATAGAGTCACCTATTACTAGTGTGTTGGGTATGTTATTTTGCCTTAAGGACTGTGATTGCATGGCACACTGGTTTTGTGAAGTATGTGTTTCATGGTTTGTGTTGGGGGGTGGAGGTTGCTTGGATGTCTGCTTTGGAGGTCTCTGTTGCTTTTGCAGATTTTTATTTAGAGCCTCCGAGTATGTTTTCGTATATTTATGTGTGTTTTTTGCCTTTGCTGGTTTAATAGGTCTATGTGAGACTGGTGATGTGATGCAAGTATTTCCCTTCTCCTCTTGACTGTCTGATCCAGTCTTGGGTTAAGAGAGCTTAGTCTCGAATTTGGCTGTATAATTGCATCTCTCACATGTATTAGTGTTTGGTGGTAGGAGGAGAGGGTTGTCTGTGTACATGAGGCAGTTGTAACATTGCTTCAAAATGCCCAGATACACCAGTTGGACTGGAGAGTACACCTGAAATTGCCCTTTGGATATGCCTGGATAAGTACAGTGAACTGTTTTACTGATTGGCTGGTAAGGTTGAATAGAGAGCCTTGTCCTTCTGTACAGTATATGGGGGCATAGTGCTAGGGTTTATAAGTGCTTGCTATGAGTTTTGAGCAAGTGCTGGGCTGAGAAATTAATGGTTTGATTGCTTAAGTTGAAAGTTTGTCTAGTTCCAAACTGGGCAAATGAGGTTTTTATAGCAGGGATATGAAAGTGATAGAAATTAGCCCAAAATGGCCAATACACTACTAATTTCTGGGCTGATACCACTCCTGCAGGGGCAAAGATCCCTTCTCTCACAGGTGAACAGAGAAACTTCCTTCTATCCAAGTAAGGTATGGGCAAACACAGAGACTTGTAACACAGCCCTGAATTCAGCACTAAACTGAAAACTGGACTATACTAGCTTAGAAAGGCAGGAAACAAGTATATATTTTTTTTCAGAAAATAAAGCAGATACAATCAAAAAAACACTTTAAGTGTACAGAAAAGAATACTTATTGTTATATATCTCAAATCAGAGTTTTAGTCAATGCCCCTAGTAATAAAGTAGGAAGAAACACAAATACGGTAAAAGCAGATGAATAAAGTGCATTTTTATATATAAATATATAATAATAAATATATATAAAACAGTAGAAAACAAACAAACTGATTTAAACAAGTTACCCATTTAACCAGAAAAAAGTTCAAAACTGAGTCCTGTTTCAGCACTCTTCAACCAAACAAGTTCTAACTGCATATTCCTGCCACTAGGGTGCAGGGGAACCTTCTCCAAAAAAAGATGGCCTGGATCAGTGCTCAAGTTATACAAACAAATCTGGA
>NC_056728.1:541051522-541054022 GCF_019279795.1 Protopterus annectens | reverse complement strand
CTGTAAGGGCGCTGAACTATCTGGCACATGTCATTAGGATGCAGCGTGATCTTATTAAAGAATACGCTGCATCCCCCCCAGAGTCCATGTCGGAGGAGGACAAAGTGCTGCACTCCACCCGCATGGCCACTCTCAGGTCCGTTACCAATACCTCTATGCGGCTACTCTCCCATGCTACGGAAGGCGCCGCTAGAGCCGCAGGGGCAGGTCTAGTTACTAGACGTCAGACCTGGCTCCGTCATTGCGATTTCTCAGAGCCCTTCAAAGCATCATTTGCGAACGCCCCCTTCGATGGTTCTGCCCTCTTTGGCAAAACTGTTCGCGACACTTTGACCCAGAGCGAGAAGGACGGGAAGACACTGTCTGCCGTCGGAATCTGCTTCTCTGCACCCCAGAGGCCCTATTCTAGGAACCAAAAGGGTCAGAAGAAGATGTGGTTCCGGAAGTCGCAGCAATCCCAGCCTGCTCTGGACAACCAGTCCTTCCGTGGCAGAGGAGGACAGGGAGGACGCTGCCCTAGAAGCAGAGGGGCTCCCAGGAACTTTGGGTCCAGAGAACCCTTCTCTGAACGGCCCGCGCAGCAACCCTGAGGGGTTGCCCGGCTGCTCCACTCTGGAGGCAGTCGGGGGACGTTTTTTGGAGCACCTAGCGGCATGGGAGTCCATAACATCAGACCGCTGGGTTCTCCAGATCATATCCAGAGGATACCGTATCCCCTTTTGTCACTTGCCAAAATTGAAGTCCCTCCCCGACGTTCCACCCGGTCAGTGGGAGGCCGCTTTGGCAGAAATTGGCCATCTGCTAAAGAAAAGAGCCATCCAGCCCGTCCCCCCAGACCAGATCGGATCAGGGTTCTACTCCAGGTTCTTTTTAGTGCCAAAAAAGACGGGGGATCTAAGACCAATTTTAGACCTTTCTCTCTTGAACCTGGCAGTTCCCAAGGAGAAGTTCCGAATAGTCACTCTGCAGTCTATTCTCCCCCTTGTGGGAGAAAACCACTGGATGTGCTCCATAGACCTCAAGGATGCGTACTACCATATACTAATGGACAGGCGCTCCAGGAGGTTTCTCCGCTTCCGGCTGGGAGCCAGTCACTACCAGTTCCGGGTCCTTCCCTTTGGTCTCACCACAGCCCCCAGGGTGTTCACCAAAGTATTAGCAGTGGTAGCGGCCCACCTGAGGCTTCAGGGAGTACAGGTCTTTCCCTACCTGGACGACTGGCTCCTTACTGCCCCAACAAGGCATCTACTACTATTGGCGCAAGACTCCTTTCTCCATCTTGCTCCCCATCTGGGCATCACTATAAACACAAAAAAATCCAACCTAGCACCCACGCAGTTCATAGATTTTATAGGTGCCAGGTTAGACACAAGGACTTTAAAAGCCTTCCTCACTGTGGACAGAGTTCAAAATCTACAACTCCAGGTGCGGGCCATTCTCCACTCAAGCTCATTTCCGGCGGAGTTGATCCTGAGGGCTCTAGGGTCCATGGCGGTTGCTATAGCACTTCTTCCTCTCACCAGGTTCAATATGCGCATCCT
This sequence comes from Protopterus annectens, assembly GCF_019279795.1. NCBI lineage: Eukaryota > Metazoa > Chordata > Ceratodontiformes > Protopteridae > Protopterus > Protopterus annectens. The sequence continues at coordinate 541,052,481 of NC_056728.1, read as the reverse complement.
CCAGTGGACACTCCTAGTACAGTGGTTGTATCTTGCTCTTCCTATGCATCATCCCATTGCGATCAGCAAGGCTTGCAAGCAGTCCCTCCTGTGGTGGCTTCACTCTCCAGATCTCCACGGAGGCCTCCCATTTTGTGCTTCTCCCCCTCTCGCCACGGTGACCACAGATGCCTCCTGCCTCGGGTGGGGGGGGCATTTTGCAGGCCGGACCGTCCAAGGCACGTGGAACGATTCAGAGACCTTACTGCATATCAACGTTCTAGAGATGAGAGCAGTGCTCTTAGCATTGCTAGCACTTCAGGCCTTTCTTCCCTTGGGAACAATTGCGATTCAATCGGACAACATGTCGGTTGTCTGGTATATCAACAAGCAGGGAGGAACCAGGTCTTACCCTCTTTGTCGAGAAGCCATGAGAGTTTGGGAATGGGCAATTTCCACCAACCGCTTTCTCATAGCAACGCACATTCTGGGTCGGTCCAACATCCTGGCAGACAAGCTCAGTCGCACCATTCTCACCCCTTACGAGTGGTCTCTCAATACTCAAGTAGCGGAACGCATATTCGCATGGTGGGGAACTCCTTCTTGCGATCTTTTTGCCTCTCCCTCAAAAACAAGTGCGACAGTTTTTTCGCTCTGATACCTCCTCCAGGAGGTTCCCCAAGAAACGCTCTGGTGCATGCTTGGCCACCCGGTCTTCTTTATGCTTATCCCCCCTTGCCTCTGATGCTCCAAGTTCTTCAGAAAGCCGCTCGGTTGGGGTGCAGAATGATTCTCATTGCTCCGTTTTGGCCTCGACAGATCTGGTTCCCCTTCCTAAGGTCTCACTCTGTGAATCCTCCTTGGATTCTAGATCCCATTCCGGATCTGATATCTCATCCATCCCGCTTATCTCCTCCGAACCTGGACATCCTCAAGCTGACCGCTTGGCTGCTCCAGTTCCACTCTTGATCAGGACTCCC
>NC_056728.1:541011522-541046522 GCF_019279795.1 Protopterus annectens | reverse complement strand
ATAAGATAAGCTCACACTGTGAAAGCACATATCGATGATGTTATATAGGATATACTCACACTCTGAAATTAGCATATATCGATCTTGTATAGGAAATGCGGACACTGTGAAATCAGCACATATCTTGCTTGTTATATAAGATATTCTCACACTGTGAAATCAGACTGTGAAATTAGCACATATCAATGTTGTATAGGATATGTTCACACTGTGAAATTAGTACATGTTGATCTTGTATAGGATATGCTCACGCTATGAAATCAGCATATATGTATGTTGTTGTATAGGATATGCTCACACTGTGAAATTTGCACATATCAATGTCATATAGGATATGTTCACACAGTGTTGATGTTGCATAAGATATGTTCACACTGTGAAATGACCACATGTTGATCTTGTATAGGATATGCTAACACTATGAAATCAGCACATATGTTTGTTGTTTTATAGCATATGCTCACACTGTGAAATTTGCACATCTCTATGTTGTACAGGATATGCTCACACTGTGAAATTTGTACATATCAATGTTGTTGTATAGGGTATTCTCACACTGTGAAATTTGCACATATCGATGTTGTATAGGATATGTTCACAGTTTTGATGTTGTTGCATAAGATATGCTCACACTGTGAAATTTGCACATATCAGTGGTGTTGTTGTACAGGATACACTCACAATGTCAGTGTTGTATAAGATATGCTCACACTGTAAAATTAGCTCATATCTATGTTGTTGTATAGGATATGCTCACACTGTGAAATTAGCACATATTTATTTTGTTTTATAGGATATGCTCACACTATGAAATTAGAACATATCTATGTCATATTAGATATGTTCACACTATGAAATTAGCACACATGTATGTTGTATTGGAAATGCTCACACTGTGAAATAAGCACATATCTATACTGTTGTATTGTATGTGCTTACATTGAAATTAGCACATATCTATTGTGTTGCATAGGATATGCTCACACTGTAAAATCAGCACATTTCTATGTTGCTGTATTGGATATGCTCACACTGTGAAATTAACACATATCTATGTTGTATTGGATATTCTGACACTGTGAAATTAGTATATATATATCTATGTTGCTGTATAGGATATGTTCACACTGTGAATTTAGCACATATCTGTGTTGTATTGGATACATTCACACTGTGAAATTAGCACATATCTATGTTGTTATATTGGATATGTTGACATTGTGAAATTAGGACATATTTATGCTGTTGTACTGGATACATTCACAGTGTGAAATAGCACATATCTATGTTGTTGTATAGGATATCCTCACACTGTGAAATAGCTGACAAAATAAGTTGCTTCCAGTGACAAACACTGTGTTATTTGTAAAACTACATATGGCTGAGAGAGCAGAGATGATTTGTTACATGAACACTTGTTTCTTCACAAAAACAGAGATACAACCGACTCATACTCTCCAGGATAAAACATTAGTAGCAGTAATTGATTATTTTAAACTGAATGGTTTTGTCAAAATGTTTGCTACCTTATATAAATAAATAAATAAAAGTAAACAGAGAAGAAAGGGCTTTGAATGGTAAAGCATAAAGCACTGCAGTTATGGCCAGCATGAACTGAAGCTGTTTGATATTTAATACAAGATAATCTAATAAATGAGTACAACCATTCCATCATATTGATCAAAACTTTCTTTCTTTCTTATTTTTTCTTCCTTTATATGTATATGTGTATATGTTTTGTTTCTTTGATAAATGTATTGAACGTGGAATGATTGACTGGAATTAGTCTTCTACTCTGACATAACAGATAAAATAAATTAAAATAAAATACTAAATTAAATTAAATTTGCAGATGCTTGCAATAAGACAATGAGGCTTGGGTGTTCATTTAAGTTGTTTATTGCACACAAACACATCAGAATGGACAACTAAAATATAAAACCTAAATGAAATAACTGACTGACTGCTATATACATACATGTTTTCACTCCGGCTGCTCACTCAAAATTGCACTCTTGCTTGCACATGCTCGGTACTTATATGCATGTGGCCATAGACTGTAAAGGCTCTTAAAGGTACAACATGCACTCTGATCTACATCCTCCCTCTTTAACTATTCTGTCAGGCAAATGAAAATGCCAATTAGATGAGCATGCAAATTATACAGCCATATACAAAACTATAACAATCATGTCCAGATTGCCATGTATCTAGGATGAGGTCTTGAGATACGACCTGACCTCAGAATGTAATAATCAGAACTGGGTTTAGCAACAGGGACAGTCACTGGGGAATGTTCTGCTTCAGGATTTTCAGGGATACTTCCAGGAACAGATAATGAAATGTAAATGTTCTCTAGAACAGGAACATTAGACAAATCACTCTGAGAATTAGATTCTGCATTACAGACAAGATGCTGTAACACTGGCTCAGACACCGGTAGTAAATGTTTTCGATTCCGCCTAAATTCCATACCTTGCAACTCAATGATGTATGATCTTGATTCATCCCACAAATGTTTCATGAGTCCTATTCAGTCAAATCCTTTTGCTGTTTGCATCCTCAATATCTCACCTTCTTTTAATGGATTCAGAGGCTTGCTGGTTATGTCAAAGTAGGGCTTTTGGGACAAACGCTTCTTTAGGAGTTGAGCTTTTACTGTTTGTTGTTTTTAGCACTCGGGATCAACAAATTCTTACGTATTGGTAATGTGGTTCTGGGTTGTCCTGACATAAGTCTCTGAGCAGGTGAACCAAGTAAGTTGTCAGGAGGAATGTTTCTGAGATTAAGCAGATTAAGAAAGACATCAGTGTTGTCTCATTTTGATTTCTCTAACAGTTGTTTCTCACTTTTAACTGCATGTTTTGCCAAGCCATTAGATTGTGGGTATTCAGGACTACTAGTAACATGAACAAAGTCCCACGTTTCAGCAAATCTTTTGAATTCATGACATGTAAACTGTGAACCATTGTCAAAAATGGCTTTGTGTGGACTACCATGGACAGAAATATTTCTATCCAATTTCCTAATGACAGTACTAGAAGCTGGGTTAGGAGGTAGGTCAATCACGACCAATGTAGTTCAGGAATCTATCTTAACTGAAGTAGTTCTTTCTAATGATGCAGTTTAGCTCTATTACAAACCGAACAAGCTGAGGGTTCCTTTTCAATATCTCTTGACAAAGAAGGCCAGAATACTTGTCCTCTCACCTTTCTTTTGGTAGAATCAGTTCCTGGGTGGCTATGATGCAAGATTTTAATATACTCTTGTTGTAAGAATTTTGGAACAATCACTTTTGAACCTTTCATGATGACACCATATTCTACCAAAATCTTGTCCCTGTAAGGAAAATACTGCTGCACATCTAGTGGTAAACAAGATTGCTTTGACGGCCATCCTCAACTGATAAAGTTGTTGAGCTACTGGACAACTGGATCTGAAGCTGTGTGAGTTCTAAGCTCATCAAGTTGTGTGGAAGAACAATTGTTCACTTCCAGGACTTCAAAATCAGGTTTCTCAGTTTCATGCTGTTCAGTGTTTTTTTTTTGGGCGATTGAGATATAGTATCAGCAAGATAAAGATGATTGCCTTTTCTGTAAACCAAGTGCGTTCCAATCTCACAGGAGCTGTGTGCACTGGCTTTTTCAAAATAGTGACCAAAGGTTGCTGGTCAGTCTCGATTTGAAAAGGTTGGCCATAAATGTAATCATGGAACTTCAAGCATACAAACACAATTGCCAAAAGCTCTTTTTCTATTTGAGCATACTGCAGCTTGGTTTGGCTTAGAGTTCTGGATGCGTAGGCTACTGGTCTACCCTCTTGAAGATTGACTGCACCAAGACCAAACTTTGAAGCATCACAGGAAAGAGTTACTGGTTTGTGAACATCATAATATCTTAAAGTGGGTGGACTGGCAATTTTCTGTTTCAGGACATCAAATGCTTATTGGTGGTGTTCTAACCAGGCCCAGTTTACATCTTTGTGTGTTAGCTGCCTTAGCGGTGCTGAAAATTCACTCAAATCTGGAATGAACTTGCCCAAATAGTTGAACATGCCAAGAAAACATTGTAAGGCTGTAACATTGTCTGGAGCTGGCATCTCAAGAATTGCAGTTTGCTTGGAAGGATCTGGTTGTAAGCCTGAACTGGTAAACAAATGATCCACATAAGTTTTTGAAATGATTCCACTTTTTACATGTGTGGCACTGCTGACCAAAAGCTAAGCACTTCTTTCACCTGGGCTTATGGCGACCTCCACAATAACGATAGGTGACTATGAAGCTTGTCACAGATTTTAATGAATTAGCCCTCTGCTTTACTGAGTGTGTGCCCTGGGTTTTACTGTAGCTGCTCTAGGTTGTATAGGAACCTCTCCCTTAGGCCTGGCTCTTTTAACCTCATGCTGTATACTATCAACATTAAAACTGGAAGGCACTGGAAGCGTGCTTTTCTTATTTGTAAGCATATTTGTGTGCTTTTCTGTAAGCTCATATATCTGACAGATCTCTGTGCCCTTGTTTAACATTAATTATACAATGACCCCCCCCCATTAATATTCCAAAATGTGCACGCTGATTGGCCAGCATGCCCATTGTAAATTACACAATATACCAACGGAAAAATGTCTGGTCGCCCGGACTTTTTTCCATTGGTATAAAGTGTCCAAAACCTTTTTTTAATAAATAAAAAAAAAAAAGAAAAAAACGGAGCAATGGAGACTTTTTTTTTTCTGTTGCTTCCATTTCAAAGCATTGTTGTACTGGATATGCATAGGAACACAAGTCCCATACACATGCACAGTACATCAACACAAGGAAGCAGTATACCACCACCTGTGGAAGAACAGTAATGTGCCATTATACAAAGACATTATTTAAGAAAAGTAAGTATTTTTTTTTTTTTTGTAAATAATGTCATTGTATAATAGCAATAACCAACTCTTTGGTTGTGGTATATTGAAATTTACCCACAGTTGGCTTTATTTAATCACTTGGGCTTTGCCCTCATGATTAAACCACGCTAACTGTGGGTAAGTCTTCAATGTACCACACTACGTCATTGGTTATTGCTTGAATCACTGTCTCACAGCAAAATCTTTTCACTGTATCATCTTTAATATCACATACAAGCCTGTCTTTTATCAACTCATCTCTGACATCACAAAATCTGCATGTTTTTGCTTTATTTCTCAAGTTGGTTATATATGCTTTAAAAGTTTCACCAGGTTTTTGATCTCATGTAAAATATGTGCCTTTTCATTGTAATATTCATTTGGGGGTTGCACATTTCTCTAAATTTACATTTTAAACACTCAGGGTCTTCCAACATTTCAGCCTGTACCATAATCTGGCAGTTCTTCCCCTCCCCTGCAAGCACAGCAGGTGCATACACAAATGAACGCACCCTTTCAATGGCTTCTGAACTAGATAGTTTAAGCAGAATAAATGCTTGTGTACATGCATCTTTGTCAGAAAAAGCCTGTATGAAAATATTGTACTCTTGCTTAAACAAACTCCAATTTTCTGCATCATTATTATCAAACACAAGTAGATCAGGTTTGTGAAATCCTTCTGTCATGCCAACAAATTAGCCTTGTAATTATGTTCAAACATACACACCAGGTACTTGAAAAGTATTCAACTGTACAACAATCCCTTTGAAATGACTGTTTTCTGCAAAATAACTGTACTGTAATACTGTACACGTTTGCCAACAGTTTACACACTTTGGGTATTTCAAATAGCTTTAGTTAATATGAAAATGTAGCAAGCATAATTCAAAAAAATAAGGTCATTTCCCTTTTTCATACATTTTACGTGATTCAGTGGTTATTTTAAGCAGTTACTAAGCATTTTGAGTACTTTTATCAATATGTCACAGTTTTGAATATTTTGTTTAATTAGAAATTCATTTTGAACATTTTGAAAGCTTTGTTTTATATTCCTTGAGTAAAAAATCATTAAGCGAGTTTTAGTACCTGGAATTATCTTTCTGACCTGTTTGCAAGTTATTTGAGCTTTGGATGATCCACTCATGTATATTCCTCCATTACTGACTATGCGCCTTATGGTTTTGACTTCAGATCCCATTCTGACACCATATCACTCGTCTTGTGTATTCAAATAAGACAATGAGGGTGGGTGTTCATTTCAGTTGTTTATTACACGCAAACACATCAGGATGGATGACTGAAACATAAAACCTGTAAGAAGTAATTAACTGACTGACAGCTACACACATACATTCTTTCACTCTGGCTGCTCACTCAAAATGGCACGCTTGCTTGCACATGCTCAGTACTTATATTCACATAACCATAGACTGGAATGGCTCTTAAAGGTACAACACACACTCTGATCTACGATAACCGCTGCAGATGTTGCGCATGCCATTTTCTAAATTTCATGTTCAAAATGTTTGCCCATATAATCCAAGGGAAAACTCCTGTAGTCCACAGTGTGCACAGCACCAAACACCTTTTTGTGGCTAATTAGACAACTAACTTGGCTGCAGTTGTCAGATGAAATTGCTTTTCATTGAAACTGGATCACATGTATACCAAAGAGGACAGTTTAGCACCTAATGAAGGTTTTTATAATTTACCTTGAAATTTTATATTTTCATAGTTGGTCACCCAGTTAGTTACATAAGCCATGGCTTGCCCCCCCCCACCCCCCATGCACACACACAGGAAAACTTTTGATGAGTGATGGATTACTATATTAAGTTTGCCAAAAAGTGATTCAGTCACATGAACAATAGCCTTTTTTACAGAATGGCATGCTTCTGTACATCTGTGTACCTACTCTTAGTTAACAAAGCATTTTGTATAATATTATCACCAAAACAGAATGCAATATCATCCACCCTCTTAGCCATTCTGGCAGTATCCCTTTGTGAAACTTGTCAATTAAATATACTGACACTTAAAGTAGTCTGCATACTGTGCTCTTCATAGATAAAGTCATTTTCTGTCTTGCACCTGCCTCACCTAACATTATTTATAAACAAATGAAAATGTTTCACATCCTTGTTCTAAAGTCAAAACATGCTCCATCCATTCACAGAAGTGAGATTGTTGCCTTATTTCATAAGGTGGATGTTCCATTTAGTGGAAATTGGCTGTGTTGGGGTATTTGATTTGTACATTTCCACTTCAGTGAAACAACATTATCCTTCATTTCTTTGTTAGCCGTGAACAGTTGGCACAAATTTTAAGAACATTTTCTAATAGTTATTTTTCCAAGCAGAGTAGCAACAATGACCTTTTAATATTAAAATATTCTACCTACCATTGCTGCTATTTTTTTGTGTCCTTTAACAAAGCAAGAACAAAAGGACCATCTGTGGGGAACATGAATGAGAGGTGGATAAACATCTTTCTTTTTTTAAGTGAATGAAGGACTCATTATCTATGTAGCAAAAGGAAGCCAAAAGTATAATATCCAAGCATTCAGCTTCTAAAGTGCAACTTTCAAATGTTGTGTAGCTACCACCTTGTAGCAGTTGCTGTAAGTGTACCCATCTGCCACTAGTCAGAAGAGGATAATGAATGTGATAGTCCACAGAAAGATGTCCTCAAAGATTTGACTTCTGGCTTGTATTCCTGAATGGAATGACTTGGTACTCCTATGGGATCCAGCTCCTGTAGACTCTGAATACTTCTCAAGTGTCCTTGATTTTCAGGGACATCCTTGATTCTAGCCAATAGTATTACACCACTTTCTGTAAAACTTGTGATTTCTGTGATAGAGCTGATATGGTTAAAATCAATACGTAATTCCTGAAAGATAGTTACAGACTGAACTTTAGAAAGTGCATATTACAACAAATCTAATTAGTCTATCAACTTCTTAATGAGTGCTGATGGTATTTAAAAAAGTGCCTTATATGGGACATTTGTCCCTGATGTCCCTGAGTTTTGCACAATGAGCTTGAGAGATATGCATCTGATTTAAGCATTAGTGAAAATGTGGAATCAGAAAGACTGTTATAAAGAATTGGTTTGTTCTTTTTTGTGTATCATACCCATAGTCAGTGATATATATATATATAAATGGATCTATGCTTTTAAATCGAAAGTACGGTTCAGCGAACCGTACTTCCTCAAACTTACTTCCACGAAAGTGCATTCCATCGAAAATGCACTTTCGCGGAATAAAAAAACAAAAACTAACTAAAAAAGTAAAATAACACACTAAACAGTGTTATGCAGGGGGGCAACACCTCCTGCACCCCCCACCCCCCTTCTTTAATATTCTCACTGCGAGATTGCACTACAGTGGGGAAAAGGGAATATTCCCTTACCCCTACTATACTACGATCTCAACAAAACTTTCCTTAGTTATACATCAACAGTATACGTTGCTGTACAACTAAGGCAACATGCAAACTGCATGTTTTCTTTTTATTTGTTTACTTTAGCGAAAGTGCATGTTTGACAAAATGCACTTTCGCTAAAGTAATTTCAACAAAATACGGTTCGATGATCCATACTGTCGATAAAACAAATAGGACCCATATATATATATATATATATATATATATATATATATATATATATATATATATATATATTGCAGTGCAAATGGCAACAATAATACAGTCTGCTGTAAATGTTAACAGTGAAGTACTATGGAATAGTAAAATTTTTCATGAGACTAGTGTCTGCATCTCAGCTCTGGTGTTTCACCAATTAGGTCTTTGCTTCAGTACAGAGCACATGATGATGATATCAATGTTCAGCTCTGGTATTTCACCAATTAGGTCTTTGCTTCAGTAAAGAGCACATGATGATGATGTCAGTACTCAGCTCTGGTGTTTCAACAATTAGATCTTCAGTACAAAGCACATGATGATGACATCAATGCTCAGCTCTGGTGTTTCACCAATTAGGTCTTTCCTTCAGTACAGAGCACATGATTATTACATCAGTGCTCAGCTCTGGTGTTTCACTAATTAGGTCTTTCCTTCAGTACAGAGCACATGATTATTACATCAGTGCTCAGCTCTGGTGTTTCACTAATTAGGTCTTTCCTTCAGTACAGAGCACATGATTATTACATCAGTGCTCAGCTCTGGTGTTTCACTAATTAGGTCTTTCCTTCAGTACAGAGCACATGATTATTACATCAGTGCTCAGCTCTGGTGTTTCACTAATTAGGTCTTTGCTTCAATAAAGAGCACATGATGATGATATCAATACTCAGCTCTGGTGTTTTACCAGTTAGGTCTTCAGTACAGAGCACATGATGATGATGATGTCAATCTTCTTCCCAAATTGAAGTAAATGGTTATAAAATAATGTTTGTCTGACTGTAAATTACAGTTCAGAGGCTTAGTAAAGCTGTAGATCTTTTACATTTTGTCATATACGTTGTATTATGTAGTAATACAAGTCATGACTTAGTATAATTAATGTATTATGTAGTAATACAAGTCATTACTTAGTATAATTAATCCCTTTGAGTAACAGAATGTAGCTAGCACAGCTAGAATTTTATTGCTGAATAACAAGAAAAAAATAAAAGTTTTCAGAAGACTGAGAGTTTGGCAGTTTAGTACAGAAGATTAAGGCCATGAGCTGCTAATGAGTGTCTTTCTGTAGTTCTGTGTTTGATTCCTTCATTCTCTATTTACTCAATCAGTGACTTAGAAAGTCACTTAACCGGCTAGTGCTTCAATGCAGTTATGCCTGCTGGTCTTCTCCATTTAACAAACAAAATCGTAACAGTTCTGAGCTGAATGTTCATAGGGCATCTCTCGGTGCATGCTCTATTAACATTTAATGTATACAAAACCAGACAGCACACCTACATGAAGGAAAACAGACAGTAATTACAACTTTGCATTTTTCTCATGCTGTAAGCCCTGTGACCTTTAGACGTACAGTAATTAGAAGTTATGTACTCACCATAACGTTCCATCTGAGTAGGTGTATTCATTTGTCTGCAACCTGTGGGTTATGGATCCGATATCGGATCCGAACCGGCATAGTTTTCCAGCTATGGATCCAAGCTCTCAGCTCCTCCCCTCACCCATAATGCCCTGCTCTACCCTCATGACCTCAGATCGAGTTTGCCAAAGCAACAATACCCTCAAAAGGGTAACAAGTAATATGCAGGAAACTGAAAGGCCAGGCGGATAGGAGGGCGGGATGGTTGCAGACAAATGAATACACCTACTCAGATGGAACGTTATGGTGAGTACATAACTTCTAAATCTGAAGTAGGATATTCATTTGTCTGCAACCTGTGGGACAGAGTCCCCAGCTACCTGAATCTTGGGCGGCCATCATGGAAGGATATTCCGGAGCACCTGAGCCAAAGGATGCTCTACCCCTAGATGCAAGATCCAACTTATAGTGAGAAATAAATGTATGAGATGAAGCCCACGTGGCTGCTGCACAAATATCATCTAGAGGAATCCTAGCCTTGAAGGCTGCCGAGGTAGATACTGACCGGGTTGAATGGGCATGAACACCCTCCGGTGCGGGCCTTCCTGACGCTTGATAAGCCAATAAAATGCACTGTGAAATCCAGCGGGACAGAGAAACTTTAGAAATTGGCTTGCCCAAATTGAATTTTGCAAAGGAAATAAACAGCTGGTCGGATTGCCTATGACCAGCTGTCCTGTTGAGATAAAATCTTAGTTGCCTGTGAACATCTAGTGAGTGTAGCCTATATTCACCTTTGTTTTCATACTTAGGGAAGAAAACAGGGAGGTTAATGGATTGATTGATGTTTGCTTCAGAAGCGATTTTAGGAAGGAAGGACGGGTTGGTCCTGAGGGAGACACGGTCCGGATATAAATGCAAGTAAGGAGGTTTAGCTGATAAAGCTTGAAGTTCAGAAACTCTCTTGGCTGATGTAATGGCTACCAAAAAGGCTGTCTTGTAAGACAAGAATTTGAGATCCACTGTAGCCGCTGGCTCGAAAGGGGGAGCGGTCAAGGCCTGTAGGACCAAAGAAAGGTCCCAAGGAGGAACTGCTTGCTTTATAGGGGGCCTGAGAAGGAAAGTACCCTTAAGAAAAGTTTTGCACAATTTGGCTGACATAAGAGGATTAGACTCTTGACCAATGTGATAGTGAGAAATAGCCGCCAGTTGAACTTTGACTGTGGAACTGCTGGCACCATCATTAAAGAGAGAGGTTAGAAAATCAAGCACTACAGGGAGAGGAACCGTGAAGGGATCTAGGCCTTGCCGCTCCGCCCACAGAGAAACGTTTCCATTTGCTTCGTAAACCTTTCTAGTGGATGGTTTATGAGCCGCCACTAAAATAGCCTTTACCGGAGAAGAAATACCGAGTCCTTATCAAGAGTGGAACTGGAGCAGCCAAGCGGTCAGCTTCAGGTTGTCCAGGTTCGGAGGAGGAATGCAGGAAGGATGGGATATCAGATCCGGAATGGGATCTAGAATCCAAGGAGGATTCACCGAGTGAGACCTTAGGAAGGGGAACCAGATCTGTCGAGGCCAGAATGGAGCAATGAGAATCATTCTGCAACCCACCCGAGAGGCTTTCTGAAGAACTTGCAGCATCAGAGGCAAGGGTGGATAGGCATACAGAAGACCGGGTGGCCAAGCATGCACCAGAGCGTCTCTTGGGGTACCTCCGGAGGAGGTATTAGAGCGAAAAACTGTCGCACTTGGTGCTTGAGGCAGAAGCAAAACGATGGCATGAAGGGGTTCCCCACCCTGCGGACACGCGTTCTGCTACTTCACAATTGAGAGTCCACTCGTAATTGGTCATAATCGTGCGACTGAGCTTGTCCGCTAGGATGTTGCACCGACCGAATGTGCGTTGCTATGAGAAAGCGATTGGTGGAGGTTGCCCATTCCCAAACTCTCATGGCCTCTCGACAAAGAGGGTAAGACCTTGTTCCCCCTTGCTTGTTGATGTACCAGACAACAGACATATTGTCCGATTGAATCGCAATTGTTCCCAAGGGAAGAAAGTCCTGAAGTGCTAGCAACGCTAAGAGCACTGCTCTCATCTCTAGAACATTGATATGCAGTAAGGTCTCTGAATCGCTCCACGTGCCTTGGACTGTCCGGCCGCAAAGTGCCCCCACCCGAGGCGGGAGGCGTCCGTGGTCACCGTGGCGAGAGGGGAGAAGCACAAAATGGGCGACCCTCGTGGAGATCCGGGAGTGGAGCCACCACAAGAGGGACCGCTTGCAAGCCTTGCTGATCGCTATGGGATGATGCATGGGAGAGCAAGGTATGACCACTGTACTAAGAGCGTCCACTGTAGAATGCGATATTGAGCCTGGCAAGAGGAAGAAGTGCTATCGACGAAGCCATGGACCCTAGAGCCCTCAGGACCAACTCCGCTGGAACAGAACATGAATGGAGAATGGCCCGCACCTGGAGCTGCAGATTTAGAACTCTGTCCGCAGTGAGGAAGGCTCAAAACTCCTTGTGTCTAGTCTGGCCCCTATGAAATCTAAGAGCTGAGTGGGTGCCAGGTTGGACTTGTTTGTATTTATTGTGATGCCCAGAAATGGAGCAAGATGGAGAAAGGAGTCTCGCGCCGAGAGAAGTAGATGCCTTGTTGGGGCGGTAAGGAGCCAGTCGTCCAGGTAGGGAAAGACCTGCACCCCTGAAGCCTCAGGTGGGCCGCTACCACTGCTAGTACTTTGGTAAACACCCTGGGGGCTGTGGTGAGACCAAAGGGAAGGACCCGGAACTGGTAGTGACTGGCTCCCAGCCGGAAGCGGAGAAACCTCCTGGAGCGTCTGTCCATTAGGATGTGGTAGTACGCGTCCTTGAGATCTATCGAGCACATCCAGTGGCCTTCTCCCAGAAGGGGGAGAATAGATTGTAGAGTGACCATTCGGAATTTTTCTTTGGGGACTGCCAGGTTCAAGAGAGAGAGGTCTAGGATTGGTCTTAGTTCCCCCGTCTTTTGGCACTAAAAGAACCTGGAGTAGAACCCGGATCCGATGTGGTCTGGGGCAACGGGCTGGATGGCTCTTTTCTCTAGCAGATGGCCAATTTCTGCCAAAGCGGCCTCCCTTTGACCGGGTGGTACGTCTGGGAGGGACTTCAACTTTGGAAGGTGAAGGAAAGGAATGCGATATCCCTGGATATGATTTGGAGAACCCAGCGGTCCGATGTTATGGACTCCCATGCCGCTAGGTGTCCCGAACGTCCCCGACTGCCTCCAGAGTAGAGCAGTCGGGCAACCTCAGGGTTGCTGCGCGGGCCGTTCAGAGAAAGGTTCCCTGGACCCGAAGTTTCTGGGAGCCCCTCTGCCTCTAGGGCGGCGTCCTCCCTGTCCTCCTCTGCCACGGAAGGACTGGTTGTCCGGAGCAGGCTGGGACTGCTGCGACTTCGAACCACATCTTCTTCTGACCCTTTTGGTTCCTAGAATAGGGCCTCTGGGGTGCAGAGAAGCGGATTCCGACGGCAGACAGCGTCTTCCCGTCCTTCTCGCTCTGGGTCAACGCCTCGCGAACGGTCTTGCCAAACAGAGCAGAACCATCAAAGGCGTTCAAACGAAGCCTTGAAGGGCTCAGAAAATGCAGTGGCGGAGCCAGGCCTGACGCCTAGTGACCAGTCCTGTCCCCGCAGCTCTAGCGGCGCCCTCCGTAGCATGGGAGAGTAGCCGCATAGAAGTATTTGTGACTGACCTAAGAGTGGCCATTTTGGTGGAGTGCAGAGCTCTGTCCTCCTCCGAAATGGACTCAGGGGGGGATGCAGCGTACTCTTAATAAGGTCTCGCTGCATCCGAATAACATGTGCCAAATAGTTCAGCGCCCTTACCGAGAAGGTCGCCGAACTGAACATCCGCTTCCCCAAGCGGTCCATCATCCGAGACTCCTTGCTCGGTGGGTGGACTGAGGGACTCTCCTGAGCCAGTTCCCTCTTTGTGGCCGCCGCCATCAACATGGCATCTACAGGAGGCCCCTTACTCCAATGGGTCCTGTCAGAAGGCGGGCTAAGGATTCTATCAGGTCTTTTGGGAATTGGCTCCACGGTGTCCGGTTCCTTCCACGCCCTGGTGGTAATAAGGTCCACCAGGGGTCGGCAGGGGGACACCCAAGAGGTAGACGGGCCCGCTTCAATGCCTCCAAGAACACGGACTCGTCCGAGGAAGACTTGGGGCAGACCACCCCCTAATACGGAGTATTTCCATGATGTCTCCAAGGAGACATCCTCGGGGTGACCGTGGGGAGCCTTCCCTTCCTCCAAGTCCGTGTCTTCAGTGAGAGACTCAGGAGTCAATGTGCCTCCTTTTGCGTATGCTTGCGAGGAGCCTCCTCTGGGGGCTGTCAGAGGAGTCCTCGCAGCAGCAATTTGCTCCATGGGAGCAACTTGGGGCACAGAAACGGGCTGTCCCAGGGGCCGGATGGTGGAAGCCTGGCCCAGTGCAGAGGGAGCGGACGGAGCCGAAGCAAGTGCCGGGGTCCGGAGACCCTCAACAGAGCCCTCTCCACTACATCAAAAGCCGAAGGAGCCGACCTCGACCAAAGGATCCGACAATCGGCTCCCCTCGATCCGAAGAGTGGATCGAGCCGCGCCAAGCACTCGGATCCGGGGACAGTGCGCTCCGACACAGACGGCGCCGAAGGAGCACTGATCCCCGGATCCGGCTCGGATCCAGGCTCCGAGATCGGATCCGACGCACTGAGGGCATGGTCGGATCCGGTACCAAGTACTATCGGCTCCGACCTCCCCGCCCGGCTGCTCGGCTCCAGTTGCTCCGAACCCGGAAGCGGGTCGGAGAAGGAGCAATAGGCTTAAAAGGGTGTTGAGCTCCCCGAGGGGAGGCAAGAGCACTCCCATCTGCATCTGGGCCTGGATGAACCTTCTCATCATCCGGTCCAGATCAGCATCCGAGGCTATGGGTAGATCTCGGCGAGGCTACCGAGGTAGGCCTGGAATGCCTCCTCGATAGCCTCGGCGGAGATCGGGTCTCCTCCTCCTCAGGACCCGTGAGAAGCACACAGGTGACCGGAGCCGAGAAGGAGGAGACCGCACCAAAGGAAGCCGGGAGAAGCCGCTTGGCTGGCGGGGCCGAAACAGAGGTCTCGGCCCGCCGCTGGTGCTTCTCCCTCCGGTCCTTTTAGATGCATCCCTCTCCTGTCCTGAAGCGGGAGTTTGAGTCCCAGGAGCAGGAGGGGTGCCACAGGGGGAACAACTGCAGCCGCAGGAGTCCCCGAAGGAGCGGAGGTCGGAGCCGAGTCCGGCGGTAAAAGACCCGCCAAGACCAGCTTGGACCTCCGCTCCTCAGTGCCCTGGGGTTGAACCCTGCACAAATGGAACAACCAGATGTGAGGTGTTCAACCCCAAGACACTTAACACACCGAGTGTGGCCATCAGCCGGTGAGAGCTTATGGCCACACTCGGAGCATTTAGAAAATATGGACTTAGGCTGTTCAGCCATAGTCACTAAATTTAACCTAAAGTTACAGAAAGTAACTTAAACAATAAAGAAGCACACAGGCCTCACACACACTCTACCAGCGAGGGGAGGGAATAAAAATTACTACTGAAAATTAAATTAAACTAAAAACAGTCAATAATAATAGGAAACCTACAACTTTCACACAAAAATTGTTAAAGAAGGAAAAAATTCTCTATTTTTTAACAAGAAAAATCCACTTAGCTGAGAGCTATGAAATCCACATCTAGTTACCAGCGCGGCAAACAAGATCTGAGGTCATGAGGGTAGAGCAGGGCATTATGGGTGAGGGGAGGAGCTGAGAGCTTGGATCCATAGCTGGAAAACTATGCCGGTTCGGATCCGATATCGGATCCATAACCCACAGGTTGCAGACAAATGAATATCCTACTTCAGATCATTTATTTTACCTGTATGTATATTTACAAAAGAAAGCATTTCTGAATTTACATACAGTGAGGTCATTCTTTATTTTACATATTAAAACTGTGTTAGGTGGATATTCGTTGCCTGATCCCGACATTAGTGTAACTGTGACGACCTTTGTGAAACGTCTTAGGCAGTAAGTACCTCAAGCCACCACTTCCCCAATGAATGTAGTCATTTTTATTTGATAGTTCTACTGTCCAACTGTGTATGAAATATACTCACTAAATCAGCTATTCATGTTGTCTCTCACAGGACTGTTTTTGAAGCAGCCTAACAGAGATATGAAGCTTACATACTATAAAATTCAGTTTGAATTTGAAAGGCAAACAACGAAGATATCTAATTAGCAGTCAGTCAGCAAAATATTTATATAGCTGCAATCTGTTGAGACAGCCTGCCTTGCTGTCAAGCACACTTATTTAGCAATTCAACATCTCTTTCCACTGACTTTGAAAAGAAGTGAAAAAAAAACATTTTCTGACACCATAAGAAATGTGTTTTTATTCTTTTTGCCAGGGTGGAAAGATTCCAATTCGATGGACAGCTCCTGAGGCAATTGCTTTCCGGAAGTTTACTTCAGCCAGTGATGTGTGGAGCTACGGCATTGTTATGTGGGAGGTTATGTCATTTGGTGAGCGACCCTACTGGGAGATGACAAACCAAGATGTAAGTGTTTCAGAAAATGACAGAATATCTATATATATATGCACAAGTAGACATAGACACACACACACACACACACACACACACACACACACACACACACACACACACACACACACACACACACACACACACACACATTTAATTGGTCATTTTCCTTAAGATTACTGATTAATGCAAAGACTTTTATAAGTAATTTCATGAGTATATGTTAAAACTATTTAACATGAGTAATTTGGTGGGATTTCTGTTATAAACTTTCAAAACTATATAAGTGTTAGAAATATACTGTTTTGTTATTCACTCTGAAGAACAAGAAAAGAGCAAATCTCAGGGGCCACAAGCATTGCTAGTGGATAAAATGCAATGCAGACATTCTTTCTTTCTTTCTTTCTTTCTTTCTTTCTTTTTGTTAACCAGGTTGGTGAACTGGTCTACTGACCATTTTCAGCCATGACACAGGCTTCTTCAGAGAGAAGAAACCAAACAACACAGTATAAGTTCTATTTATTAAAGTAAACTTGTATATGTGTAAAAATGTAACGCAGTGCAGTATTTTCAGTTTTATACTACGTATATATATATTGCAGCATTTGTACAGCTGTGTGTAAATGGTGGGATTACGCTAATCATGATCTTGTGTCCCTATAACAGGTGCAAGACTATTTTAAATGCTGTTGGGGTCTGTTGGTTTTTGACTTCATGTAATAGTTTCTTTTATACAACTGGATCCAGTTTGGAGAAGATAGTTTCTACAATAGTAATCTTGAATGGAGGTCTCACTAGCAGTTAGTTTTCATTTTCATTTCCTCTAGGTTTATAAATTAGCAATAGGCTCACTGCCCTTGTGAGCCATTTTAAATGTAGCCAGTGATCCTATCTGTTGCTTAAAATTAATGTAACCCTTTGGAGATTCACCTAATCCTTTTCAAGATCTATATTTCTATATTACTTGAATGATATATACATTTAGCATTTAGGAGCTGCCTCTGTCCATCAGTAGTATGGGGGTATTCCTGGGATAAACTTCCTAATACACATCCATTGATTCAAGGTATGTTTGAATGAGCTCAGGGATGAGCTTTGTTTTAGTCAGATGGGGAGTGTATTCCAAAACAGTGGTATCCTCTGCAAGATATATATATATATATCCCTTCAAACTGTATTGCTAATGCTGTAGGTGCCTGCATCAAGAATCTCTTGCACCATTTGACTTACAGCTTTGAAGTAAATCTAGCAGTAATTGGTCTCAGGGTGCCTTGTATGCTAGACACAGGTCACATCTTAGCAGTCTGTAAGAGAAAGAATGTAGCAATAGGGCTTTGAGGCAGTCCATGTAGGAGACATTGTTTAGGCTGTGTATCCTTTTTGAAAGGTATCTTTGCAGGAGTTCCAGTTGTTGCATGTGTCTGGACAGATACATACCAAAAGGGGCATTATACTTAATTATTGCCCTAATGATAATTGAGTAAAGTGTGACATTGACATCCTTGGATCTAGAAGCATTCCCCCTCATTTATGAGCTGTGCAACATAGAAGCCTTCCTTACCACAGTGGACACATGCTGGTCCAAAGTTAGGTCACTGTCTTGATACGTTCCCAAACCCCAAACTACTGGGTCAACTCTTAGTCTACATGTCTCTCAACAGTAAGTTGTTTGGGACAAGCCTTTCTGTAGGATGACTGAATCATTGGAGATTTGATCACCGCTCCTAGTTTGCAGTCATTTGCAAACGTACTTAGCCAGAGCTATTTAGTATTGGCTTTTAATTCTTAGATGTCAAATAGAAGAGTTCTCAGCACTGAATACTGAGGGACTCCACTGGTGACTGGTCTTTTTGTAGGGGTAGATTCCCCTATATCCTACATGTGAGCCAGTTGGTAATCCATTGGGTGACAAAAGGGTTTATTCATAGTTTAGGAAGTTTTTCTACTATGCTTGAGTGGAGAATTGTGCCAAAGCTTTGGCCAAGTTGAAGTAAGTGGTCAGTACCATTTTATCTTCCTCCATTGCTTTCGTGACCCTTTCAAAAAAAATCCACCAGGGTGAGTCAGAATTACTTTCTTTTGACAAATTCATACTGAGATGGGTTCAGTGTTTGGAGATTCCCTATGTCTTATTGATTATTTATTTATTTATTTATTTTATTTTACATTTGTTGACCGGGATAGTCCGACTGGATACATGTCCATTTTCACTGGAGGCCCGGGAAGAAAAGCTCCAAGATAATAATACACTGAACATTTAGTAAATGCTATGAACAATGAGTAGAGGAAGACACAGAAACGGCTGCTATATCCAGTTTAAAAACTTTTCCTTCAGTGCACAAACAGTAACACAACAAGTACACACCCTTTATACAAACTGAAAATCACATGACATATATTTAAACTAAAAAAAGACATAGTACATTTAAAAACACATAACGAACATTTTAAAACACAAAATATATATATTTATAAAAACAATGAAACAAGATGTATATCTTACTTATAATATATTGTTAAAACTATCTCTTTAGGGGTATTAATGCACTTGCCAAACATGTATTGAACACTGACTCCACTCACAGTTTTCAGTTTTTAGTAGTTGCTAGAGTCTATGAAAATGTGAGACAAGGGGATATACGTAATAGAACTGAAGATCTGGAATCCACTTGCATTGTAAGGTTGAGTGGGGATGCAGGGCGTGGACTAAATGAGTCTGTTCCTTTAAAACCTATATTAAAGCTGAAACCCCTATAGAGATAGTTTTAACAATATAATATTATAAGTAAGATATACAGCTTGTTTCATTGTTTTTATAAATATATATATATATATATATATATATATATATATATATATATATATATATATATATATATTGTGTTTTAAAATGTTCATTATGTGTTTTTAAATGTACTATGTCTTTTTTTAGTTTAACTATATGTCATGTGATTTTCAGTTTGTATAAAGGGTGTGTACTTGTTAGTGCTTTTTGATACACCTGATGATGCCTATTTGGTGAAAGCGCTTGTGTTACTGTTTGTGCACCGAAGTAAAAGTTTTTAACCTGGATATAGCAGCCATTTCTGTGTCTTCCTCTACTCATTGTTCATTGGATTTTGTACTTCAGACACAGTGTGTGAGCCAGCTCTTTGTGGCAGTGCTGTTATCAGTTTTTCTATTTAGTAAATGCTAGTTTCAAGCAGATTACAGTCATAAGCAATACAAGCATTTAGCACATATAGTACTTATTATAAAACACTTTACAAAGCATAACATTATTTTCAAAGTTAAACATACATAACATTACATTCAGGTTTAAGACACACTGAGCTGCAGTTATACAAGTGACCCTTCCTGAAATGGAGTGGTAGAAAAAAGTTAGAAGTAGTTGAAGGTAAGGCACCTAAGAAATAGAGAGGTCACTAGTCGGGGTTAGTGCAATGACATAACCAATGAGTTTTGAAGTATTTCTTGAGTTTGTTTTTGAATTGAGTTAGTGAGAGTTCTAGGGTCAAGTCAGCTGGGAGTCTGTTCCATGTTTTTCCAACAGAGATGGCAAACAGAGAGTCCCCAGCTGAGTAGTTGAATTTGTATGTTTGAACTAGGAGTCTAGTGGATGATCGCAGTGGCTGGGTGCTGGTGTAGGGGCTGATAATATTTTTTAGTGCAGGTGTATTTTCTGGTTGGTAAAGGACTTTATGTGCCACTATTAGCTGGATGAACTGCAGTAGGCTTGACAGTTCAAGCTATCCTAGGAGATTTAGCTTGTGACAGTGGTGTGTCTGGTAGGCTGTGCCAGTAGCAAATCTGGCAATGTTGTTATAGCAGGATGATAGTTTATTAAGATCTGTTTTGTTTAAGTTGGAGAATAGAGGTGAGGCATAGAGAAGAGTTTATAGCAGATGGGAATGGGCAATTACAGTTCTAGCAAGTGGGGTTTGGAAAGGTTTGATTCTGTAAAGAGAGCCAAGTTTTTTGTTAATGGTTTTGATAGTTTGATTGATATATGCATCAAACTTCAGGTTATCAACTATGACACCCAGTAGTTTAGTTTGGGCTTCTGGGGAGATGATAGTGCCATTGTTAGCAGTTATGTTGAAGGCTGTCAGGGGGGGTCCTGCATGTGGGGGAGAAGAGGAGAACTTAGTTTTGTTGGGGTTTAGGATTTGATGTTGATTGGAGAGCCATTTTTTCATTGTATTGAAGGTAATTTGGGTTAATGTGAATAAAGTAGCTGGTGAGGTGTCAAAACAAATCAAGGTGGAGTCATCCGCATATTGAATGCAGGTAGCAACTGGGATGACTGAATGAAGGTCATTGATAAAGATGGATAAAAGAAGGGGTCCTAGTATCGAGCCCTGGGGGACTCCTAATGTGATGGGTAGGTGAGATAATAGCTTGTCCTGCCATAGGACTGCCTGTTGTCTTCCCTGCAGGTAGGATTGAAACCATTGGAGTGCATGGTTGTTTAAGGAGAAGGCCTTCAACGTATTTATAAGCATTTTGTGGTCAACCATGTCAAAAGCCTTGGATAGATCTAGAACGAGTGCTGAGGATAGTTTGTTATTATTGCGGTTGTGGTTAATGATGTTAGAGAAAGAGAGGAGGGCAGAAGTATTACTGTGGTGTGGCTTAAAGCCATGCTGAAAGTTGGACAACAGCTTGTTCTATGTTAGGTAGTGCATGAGCTGTATGTGTACACACTTCTCCATAATTTTAGCTAGAGGTGACAGAATAGCTATGGGTCTAAAGTTTGACAGTTCAGTGGAACTACCTTCTTTCTGGAGAGGTATGACATGGAAGATTTTCCATATAGTATGTACAGTAGCTTCATATATAGCTCTGTTGATCAAGATAGAGATGGGGTAGGCTATGGTGTCAACAGCCTTTTGCAGATAGTCTGCTGGGAAGAGGTCAGCAGCCAGGGTGGTGGGTCTTAGTTTCTTAAGTAGGGCATGAATAAGATGAGTAGGAATAGGTTGGAAGGTAAAGTATGTTTGGGTACTGGGTGTAGTGTAGCTACATTAGAATTAGAGTCATTGGGAGAGAGTTGACTGGCTAGAGACTGGATAGTCTCTGTGAAGAAGCTGTTGAAGTTATTATTAATGTCTACTGGGGATTTTTGTTGGGAAGCTGAGAGGGGTGGAATGTCAGTTTGGCCTGGCTGGAGTAGTTTGTTTATTCCTGCCCAGAACTTTTGAGGTTTGTTTTGGTGTTTTTGCAGTAGATGGTAGTAGTGGTTCTTTTTGTCTAAGGTTATGAATTTTTTGGTGTCATTCCTTAGCTGTCTGAATCTTAGTTGATCAAGTGGGGCTTTTGTTTTTCAGTAGGTGGCCCATGCTTTGTTTCTGAGTGAAATTTTGGTTTTGGTATCTTTAGAAAGCCATGTTGCAATATTAACTTTGGTTCTAGTAGAGCGGCTGGGAGCATGGGAGTTAAGAATAGCAAGGAATTTGGTGTTAAAGTATGCTACTCCTTCATCTAGGGGGAGACTTTTTAGTACTGACCAGATGCATGCCTTAAGTTCATTTTGAAACTTGGTGAGAATAAAATTCTTGTTGTTTCTTAATGTTCTATAGGTGGGTTGGTAGGAGCAGTCTACTTTGAGCTTGGTTACATAGGTGAGACAGTGGTCACTTATGTCATCAGGCAAAGTGTCTGATTTATAAGATTGAAGATGGGTATTGACAAGTATCCAGTCTAGGGTACTTTCCTTGTTATTGGGTTTTCCTGTCCTGGTGCGAGAGGTTATGATTTGTGTAAATCCATAAAGGTTTATGTGAGTTGTGGAGGTTTCACAAGAGCAAGTGTTCCAGTCAATGTTGAAATCCCCAAGTAATTATGCAACCAAGTAATCATGGATTACTTCCATGATAATTCTGCCAAGGCTTTGCATATAGTCAGACTTATGGGTCTCTAACTGCCTTGGTCACTGGAAGGTCCTCCCTTATGCAGGGAAATAACTGTTGCTCTTCTCCATTGGCAGAAAACCTGTATGGAGGCTAAGGTTCGACAGTTTCTTTAGGGGTATGGCTAAGTCATCCCTCATGGTATTCAAGATGCATTCTGGGATATTGTCAGGACCCTCAATGCGGTATTTTTTGCTTCTGATAGCACTTTCAGGATTTGGTTTGTGTGATGGCTGGTGATGAGTCAGTTACAGATATTTCTGTGAGATAGACAAGGGGATGAGAGAGTTAAAGTCTGAGTTTAATTTACTGGCCAGTAGCTTAGCTATATTTTCAGCTGCAGTGTAGGTAACATTGTTAACAACTAGCTCAGTGCATTGTCGCATTGAGCCCCTGAGATAACAAACAGAAATAATAGCCTGTGATTCTCCTTTGCTAGGGTGGCTGTTTTCACCTCTAACTTGGCTTTGGTAGATTTAGTTAAGCACCCGACTTAACTGTTTAATTTAATGACACGGGATTTATCATTCTGCGCATTGCTCTTTTTGCTTTTAGTCAATAATCTCTTCCTTTTATTGTAAAGCTTGTTGATATTAAAGTTCCACCAGAGGGGATTGTTTTTGTGGTATGCCCTTTGCTTGTTTCTGTTGGATACAACCACATCTTTGCATCTGTTTACATAATGTTATTGTTTAGTAGTGAATGTTTCAGTATATTCAGTAGAGTTAACTGGGTCCACTGGAGATTTGAAGCTTGACAATGTATCACTTTAGAGTAAGTAGTTTGTCTTGGTGAAAAAATTAAAGGTACCAGTGGCAGAATTGGTTCCATAGGTTCATAGGTTGGTACTAGGCTATCAGCCCTAGGGCCTATACAAGCCTAGCCATAACAATTCCCTGGCTATTTCTTCCCACATTATTTACTTTCATGGACCCCTGTCTAGCAGGGATTCATTTTTATTTCAGAGTAGATGCCTTTATGGTCAGATCTAACAAGGGATGAAGTTACACAAGGGATAGTGCAAGAGGCTTCCATATTGGTAAGGACAATGTCTAAGATGTTATTTACCTTTGTGGGTACTCTGAATAGTTTTTCCAGGGCATTTGTATTGACAAAGTCCAGGAATGTCTGTGCATGTGCATTAGTGATGGTATAGATTTCCCAATCTCTAGTTGGATAGCTTAGATCACCCAAGAATATTGTATTGGGAATAATAATGACTGCTACTAGCTCCTTCCTGTAAGTAGGTGTTGTGGCTTTCTTGTGCCATAGAGGCTAGCTAATATATGTTATGGTACTTTTCTGATGGTTATTTGGACATGAAGAAGTTCTAGTGCACCATACTGCTTTACTAAATTTGACTTGAGTCTCTTCTGAATGAAGAATGCGATACCTCCATATTTAGTCTATCCTCCTCAGTAGCTAGTCTAAAAGTATGGAAAGCATTATATCCCTGCACATCCAGAGTACTGTCCGCCATTTTAAGCTATGTCTCATTTACTGCACAGACATCTGCTTCCTCTAGGGTGAAGAGCTTGTAGACAGTGGATTTTCTTATTTAAGCACCTAGCAGTGATCAGTAACACCTTCATAATTTCTTTACTTCTTTCACTACATTGGTAGGTATAGCTTCTTGGCATTGTGAAAAAGCACTGTGGGTGAGAATGTTTACGTCCTTAGTAGCATTATTTGCTTTAATGAAGGGCAGTACCTCAAGTATATTGTTATATATGGCATGGTACTAGTCAAGAGAGTAGTTCTGAGAGGAATAAGTAACCAGCTGATAACCTTTAGTACTCCACAATGATGTTTTCCAGGATCACGTAAGGTTAAAACTTTGCAAATCCTACATGTATTCTACGTAAAGAGGAAACATAATAGGGTCGGCATTACTTGAGTTTTGGCAAAAGAACATTTCTTGCTTTGGCATTCCTAGTGGTATGTGAGAGGAGGTGAGATATATAATAGCAGCATTTAAGTTGAGATGATGCCTTTGTGGATAAGCAATGTGTGTTATAATGTTGAGGCTTTGATATAAAAATCTGACCTAGGTATTTCAGTTCTAGGACATTTGGACTAATGCTGTTATTAGTCTTTATATGTCAATGGCTGTAAGACTGATAATTTCCATTGAGTAAAAAGTAGCATAAGGCTAGCTTTTTGGTATTAATAAGCAGTTTTGTTTAACACCATCCAGTTGCACATTTTTAAAAACATAAATTGAATGTTGGTGTGAAAATCACTATAAAGGTAGGCCTAAGACAGATTCCTGGTGAACCCAAGTGGTCATAACCACTGGTATTGAGAGGTTGTTACTGAAATGAAATTGAAAAGTTCTACACTTTAGTTAGTTTTGCAACCAGTTTTAATACATTATTACCAGAGTTAACTTTCTAAGCTGGAGGATATGATTGTTTCAAATACCTAGGTCTTATCAATAAACACTCCCACTGAGAAAAACATCATTAATATTATGATAAATGACATTTGTGGCAAATATTAAGTCAGCTGTAGTGTTGAAAGCTTTGCAAAATCCAGGTCTATATTATTAGCTCGAAAGCTTAAAAGAGGGCACGCTCTTTTATTGAGCTGTAAACATTGAAACCACTAAATAGCGAGGACACGGAACAGAGATTTTTTTTCCTCAGGTGAAGAAGATTCACTGGGCTGTTTTCGGGACTTTGCCATTTCCTCCACTGTGGTGCGATCTCGGAGTTAGGATATTTAAGTAGAGGGGGGGTGTGGGGGTCAAAGCACCGCACTTTATTTTGTGTTAGCATTTGTTTTTGTTTTGTTTTTTTTGCGGAGCAGTGATTTTTTTCCCTGGAAAAAAAATTGCTGTTTCGTGTCTTCTCTATTTAGTGGTTTCGATGGTTACAACTCAGTAAAAGAGCATTCGCTCTTTTAAGCTTTCGAACTTATAATATAGACCCCAAAATCCATGGTGTTGATAACAGAGAAAAGTACACCTATTTATATATTTGAATAATTTTGTATATTCATTATTCAAATATTTTAGTTTTGGGGCATAGGTTGTTCTATGGGGTAATAAACTTGATTTTTGTCAGCATTATAAGACTATTAAATTCTGCTGCTGAAATTTTTTTTTTCATGTTGTAGTTTAAAGGCATCCTTCTGTATCAATAAGCTACAGACAGCTTAAATGAGATTTTCAAATACACGGGCTTGTATTCATAATTAGCCTGCAATGTATGCAGGATGTGCACACGCTGGTTTGTATACTTTACAAGGATGTTCCATTGCACAAACCTCCAGCTGCTTATAAGTACCACTGTCCAGTTTTGTGGAGCAGAATTCATAGTGCCACATGCAAATGTAGCAGTCTGTGGGAGGAGTTTTTAAAGTTGAACTTCCCAGAATGCTATGCTGTAAGAAGACTCATATAATATGGGATTCTTATAGGGTTACCACCTGTCCCACTTTGCGAGGGACAGTCCCTCTTTGGGCAGTTGTGTCCTGCAAAAAAATTAAAAAAATGCTCAATGTCCTGAGATTTTAGGGCAAAATCATTTCCTATATTTTATGTAATAGTTGCATAAAACAGTTATTCTGTATCTGAAACACCTAAATGTTATCAGAAACAGAATAAGCAACTAAAATGCTATAAGAATAAGCTTTTATTTAGGCAAAAAATTGATATTCTGTCCTATGTACTGGATGTGGGTATGTTTTGGCCTGCAAAATCTGATGTTTGTACCACAATTGTCCCACTTTGGCCATTTGAAAAGGTGGCAACCCTAGATTCTTACATACCTGTAGTACTACACAAGGTCTCTGCAGGCCAGGAATCCAAATGTGTACGTTTGCATGCACACCCGTGTTCTTCAGTGTTAGGAATATCTGCTTGGGGTGGTGAGTGAGGCAGATCTATTTCATCATGCACAGACTGCTGTTGAAAGTGAGCCATGGAGTGTGTGAATGGGAACTGTCTCCATGTACATGCAATGAATGACCCATGAGCTTCTTTGTATGAATGGCTGTTGTGAGTGTAAGCAAGTGTGTTTGAATGTGTGTGTGTCTGCGTGTGTATCTGTGTGCAAGAATGCAGATGTGTGTGCATGTGCATGCATGTGCGCACATGTGATTTTGTGTATACGTGAGCGCATGTGTGTGTTCACGCATGTGTGTGTGTGTGTGTGTGTGTGTGTGTGTGTGTGTGTGTGTGTGTGTGTGTGTGTGTGTGTATCTGCTTGTGTATGTAGTGGGTTGTCAGTACATGTGCACATTCTCTTTAATACTTGTTACTACCTGCACTATAAACTGATGCAGGTGGTAGGCCTTCCACGAATACTTGTTTAAACATGTGAATTGTCTCTTTAGTACTTCTAAGTACCTTCACTACATAGTGATGCTGGTGGTAGTCTTTCCAAGAATACTTGTTTAAACATGTGCAAAGTCTCTTTAGCACTTCTTAGTACCTATACTACATAGTGATACAGGTGTTAATCATTCAATGAGTACTTGTTTAACCATGTACACACTCTCTTTAGTACATGTTAGTACCTGCAATACATAGTGATGCAGGTGGTAGGCATGTCATGAGTACTTGTTTAAACATGTGCATGGTCTCTTTAGTACTTGTTAGTACCTACGCTACATAGTGATGCAGGTGGCAGTCATTCCACAAGTACTTGTTTCAGCTGCTTATTGGTGCAATTCATAGTCAAGAAGATTTACCGTTAATGAGATTTTGCCTCTTTGGAATTATGGATGACTGAACTAATAAATGTCAGAGGCACACAATTCATTGCATCAGTGCAGGACAAGTTGTATTGTTGCCCCATTTTCTTAGAATGCCAACCATTTTCACTTAGATTAGATGTGCAAAAAATGTCAATTCCTTTATGCCTTTAATAGCCACTTAAGATATGAGAAATAAGTATAGATAAATGCAGGCATTTTCCAGTAGTGGTAGATTGCCTGCAGATCTGTACACAACTCATAATAGTGATTTATTCAGCTACTATAAAACACTGTGCTAAGTGGTCTGGGACATGACTTGATTTATTTAGGATATGGTGGTTCAGGACTAGAAAACTCATTATAATGAAAGCTGAGCAGTGCTTGGAAGTTGCCAATTTTATTGGAGAAATGAGGACTCAAGTAAGACTTTAAATATGCAGTGCTTAAGTTTATACAAATGTGCTGTCAACTTGGCTATTTACATACATTTTCCATTGTCTAAGCTTAATGATAGTTTTTTCTCTGATTTCTGTTTTACCTTTGGAATTTGGCTGGATGGCAGCTGAATGTGGTCCATTGGACCACACTCACCACAAGTTAATTAACAACAAAAACATAAATAAATTAACTGAACCATATAATATGTTGCAATGGAAAAGTCAACACACCAGACTGCACTGGTATTATCATTATGAATGTAGAAATGGAGTACTGACTTCTGTCACATCTTTCCTCAGTAGATTGTTGGAGTGGAGGACATGTTGTGTGGCTGCAGACATCTCTGCAGTCAAGTAACTGAGAGTCACTGAAGGGTTATAGATCAGTAACTAGTCTGAGAGCCAAACTTTTTATATTGAAATTGCATATTTTTGTGTAAGTCTTGACCACTTTTTCTATAGATCACTCCCAGGAAAGAGAAAAGAGACATTTACATCAGCTGTTAAGATCTATTGGAAGAAGGTTAACCTATTCCTCTTCAAACTAAGTGGTGGATTATATGGGTTATTCAGTCAGTGAGTTTTTTCTTGCCTTGTCTAAGGTCAAATCCTGATAGTTGACTGGATAACGTAAGGCAGGAAATAATTCTGTATTTAAATAGCTTGACAGGTTGTCTAACTTCATTCTAGAAGTGTCAGAGAAGAGCACAGCATGTCTGCAATATGCAACTAGTGCTGTCTGTCACATCAGCTGGGTTTTTGTGTTTTATTAACTTCAGCAGTGGTATTTCATGGGCATGCAGCACAACGTTTATGATTCAAATGTATGTCTGCTACTATTAAAGATACTAGTCTGTGTTTAAAAGGCAGTAGGGTTTTCCTGAACATAGCAATGGATGTTAGAAATAATGGGCACTTTAATGCACTTCCAAATTGCTAAACAACTAAACCATAAAGTAGTATTAATAATTACAACCTATAGTAGCATATAATATTACACTATTGCAGTATTGTATTAGCAGTCTGAAAAAATGAAATGTCAGCAACAAGTCCATTTCTGTTACAAATCAGGATCGTTACCCCATTTCCAGCTACCAGTTCAAGTAAAGTATTAAGGTTTCCTGTACTAGTAGCCTGTCTCACTGCTAAGGGCAACTGATTCCATAAAACAGCACACTGAATTCCTAAAAACATTGTTCACATTTCTATTAAATGCACGTGTTTTTTTATACTGAACTGATATTTCTTGTGTTATATGAGGTTTTCATTAAGGTTACACCTAATGTACCAACTATAACTTCAGTAATGGGACATGATGGCTGCTCTCGTGGCATATAGGTTCAGCCGTACATGCCTTTCTGTGTAACTAACTTTTCCCATGCCACTTGACACCTTCTGGTGTATTAATCTCTTTGACACAATGTAAATAAAATGGTGATCCATGTTCTGTTTGGGTCTAATGAATGGTGTAAATAAATATAGCATAACAGTCACACACATAGATGAGGTAGTACTTTAAATGTCAGACATCACTGGATGACTCTTCCATATTTTTCATTAATATATATTTCAAACATTAATGGCTTATCCACAAGGGTAGCAAGACTATTAACAACTTCAACTCAGTTCAAAATCTCAGAATCAATGGAACATGGATAGTCCTTATTCTTCTGCCCAAACTGTATAACTAAACATGTTTTAATATTGAACACAATATTATTTAATCCTGCTGACCCAAACACTTACTTCTAATAATCTTGAAATAGCTGTTGATTGTCCGGGCAGTAACCATCAATTCAGAATTAGAGTTATCCACAAAGTTACTTATCAAGAATGATCTAGAAACAGTAGAGTTGACACATATATATTTAATAAATATAGGCCATATCTGTGGTGGATTGTAAAATGGGCAATTTGTGTTCCTACCCTAGCCCAGAACTCCAGGGGGCCCATGGTCAACACAGGCACAGGGCTCTGCCCACAGTTGCAACTGCTTGCTGTAGGCTATCTATTCATTTTTATGGAATAAAATAGTGCATTTCTTTAGTTATAAAAATAAATAAATAAAAATAAACAAATGGCCCATAGTGCTCCTGTTCAAAGTACCTTCAGCTCTGATGCCTAATGAGGGAGATTAGCAAAGCTGACCAGTTGGTGTGCTGTCTTTCTTCTCCTTTATGGGATGGCAAGGAGTAGAAAGCCAATGAAAAGTTGAACAGTATAAGAAAAGTCATGATACAGAAGAGCAGTGGTGTCCGTAGTGTGAGGAAAGTTTTTTTAGTCCAGCCAGTAAAACAGATATGGGTAGTAGATGGCTTTGCAGGCCACATAATTTGCTAATGGGACTGACAAGGAGCTGTGTGTTTCCATAAAGCAGAGTTGAACTACATTTTGTGGCTATTATTTTATCTTATTTATTTATATTTTTTTTCTTTTATTTCAGCTGTCCATCTGAAATGTGCACAGACAGCTGGGATTTATGTAGAAATGGAAATACAGACTGCTATCATTTAGTCATGATTATGGCTTTGCAGGGGTGATTTGATTTTAATCTTCATTAGCATCTTAGCCTTCCCAGGGTTTAAAATTGGTCAATGATGACTGAACCATTTTTCATGCAAATGAAAGCCTCCCATTTATCTATATGTGAATAATGTCAAATAACTGGGATGCAGATAATAAGAGGGTTATCTGCATACTATGCTCTAATTGCTCCGTGTTTTGCTGATTTTGATTTTACATATCAGATACAGGATGGGGTACAACACTAAAGCAAGGCATGCACCTTCTATTATACTTTTTGGCTTTAAGCAGTTAGTGTGTCAGTGGCTAATTTAAGTTCTGTTAGCTGGATATCTGGCAGTGCAGAATAATTCATGGAAAATAATTATTTTATTGGCTACCATTGTTGTAAAAGGGGAATGATTCAGCTTGTTAGAGAATTTGTTTGGACTTAAATCGGGATTGGTTTTGATGATCTCACTATCAAGTTATATAATGATAGCATGCATCTGTAAATTATGCCAGTATGGTACCTACACTATGGCCAGAATGGAGGCCATCCTAAACATATAACAGAAAAGTCAACACAGTCAGGCATCAGAAAAGTTGTTGGGGAGAAGCCAATTTTAGTACCACCGAAGGCAAACTGAGTAGTTCTCTATATACCTGGATGATCATTTTATTTGTGCAATCCCATGTATGCTGTCTTTCCAAATTTCTGGAAAAACTATATAAAAACTTCAGCCAAGCTAGAACTTCCACTGAGTGACCTCTCAAACCTATTGTATCAAAGGCACATGGGATATATGCAAATGACCGTTATGAACATCAGGTGTTTCAGCTATATGGCGATTCTGAATGCCCATGACTTATTTCTTTTTAAGTCTTTTCAATGGACAATTTCAGGGCAATAAAGCCAAACCCCACTAGCTGTGGATATGCATATTTTGGCCTTGTTATGACCTCATCAGCACGCACAAGCAAAAGCATAAGAAACACAGGGCTGTTATACTAGTGGTGTTTGGCTTTATTGGCCTGAAATTGTCCATTGAAATGACTTAAAAAGAAATAAGCCATGGGCATTCAGAATCACCATATACCTGAAACATCTGATGTTCATAAGGATCATTTGCATATATCCCATGTGCCTCTGATACAGGAGGTTTGAGAGGTCACTCAGTGGAAGTTCTAGCTTGGCTGGAGTTTTCACTTAGTTTTTACTGATTGTTTTTTTCTGTATGACCTTCTCACTCTTTGCTTTAGTTTCCAAATTTCTGGGATCGAAACTGATGGACATTTTCTCAAGTTTATTTTGAACTCTATTTTTAAGTAAATAAAGTTGGATGAAACCCCATTAGCGTAAGAAGAAACTCTTTTTTAAGGATGCATTTTTTGATGATCATCTTACTAAGGGTTTTGAACAAGATATTTGGATAAGGGTGTCTACCTGAATGCAAGATAGATTAGTGTTTTCCTGAAAAAGGGTCTTGAAATAATAAAGATAGTGATTATGGTACAAAAGAGTGTAATACATTTTTGATGTACTGAACTGTATTGATTTTGAGGGAAATCTGTAAATGAAGATAAGTCTACTTAAACACATGATTCAAGTGAACCCTAGTGTCTTTCCAGAAAGACATATGGTATGATATCGTATAATTGTGTGTTTCTGTGAACCGGTGCCATCGCCACTCTCTTCTAGGGGTAGTATAATTTTTCGTAAAGATTTGTATTGTTGATGTTCAGAAAGACAGCAGAATGTTTTGAATTCATATATTGTCATATGTCTACCAGAAGTGCAAGACGTGATAGAGGGTTATACAGAAAGATTGCCCTTTTTGAGGTAAACATTTCTGCACAGGGCATACTTAATCCAAAGACTTCTCCACAGAGCCCACTTGTTAAGAACGCTAGGAAAATCATTACTGAAGTATTCCAAAACCTCTCCAGCTATTAAGCGCAAAATATGTGTGTAATAACCTACTTGTCCAACATTCCCACCACATAACTGACTAGAGAAGTTTTTTTTTCAATAATAATTCTTTATTGTTTTCCTTTTTCATTACAAAACATTCACACTAGAATACACAGGTGATAATCAAAACAGTATTAAGAGCAGTATGATAAAAGACTAGAGAAGTTTTTAATATTTCCATTCCTAATGTTTTTAGTTGTGTCAGCTACGGGAAAATGCTGATGTGAAACACACTAAGAAATAATTAACCAAGGCATACACTGGTGATGCATTGTGCATGTACAGTACAGCACATAGCAAGTAATATATGAATTCTCCATACCTTCGTCTCATTTTTGTTATTCCTGTCTTGAATTAAAGCTATTCAATAGTAGTAGCAGACTAGTAGAACATTGTACTTAAGTATTATGCATTTAATGTGTATAGTTGTGAGGTATCATGGAGCTTGCTTAGATAAAGTGCCTTTCACAGTCTCTGTGTTAAATGCTAAAGCATCAAGATGTTACTTGTCATAAATTATATGACCAGCCATGTGTAATGCTTCCCTCAGTTTATGCTGTTGCCACATGGTTGTAAAAATAAAGAATGTATGTCACAGATCCCAGTTCAGAATACAATTGTTAGGAGATTTTTTTACCCATCCAAAAACTGCAGCAGTACATCTTTTTAATAAAACTTTTAAATATAACATGTTCTGTCTGGGACACTTCTGAGATAAGAATTTGATGTCTTGTCTGTGATTTTTTTTCTGTCCGCAAGACTTTGATTCTACCAGTTGTGCTTCAGGACCAACTTGTTTACACTTTAAAATAATATTTCCTTTGTTTTACTAGGTGATTAAAGCTGTTGAAGAGGGGTATCGCTTACCAAACCCTATGGACTGCCCTGCTGCACTGTATCAGCTAATGCTTGACTGTTGGCAAAAGGACCGTAACAGCAGACCTAAATTTGAAGTAATAGTCAGTATATTAGATAAGCTCATTCGTAACCCAAGCAGCTTGAAGACATTGGTTAATGCTTCAAACAGGTACATTTGTTTTGCTTGTGTGTGATATAATTAATACTTATATATGGTTATATTTCACCTTATGTAGCAACATCTGCCTGATACTTTTACCATACATACATTTTAATGTAGATCAATCTATCTTGTTCTTAGTTCACAAAAATGCAAATTAAGAAAATCCTGTTTTATAAGAGTGAAACTCTTGTGTC
This sequence comes from Protopterus annectens, assembly GCF_019279795.1. NCBI lineage: Eukaryota > Metazoa > Chordata > Ceratodontiformes > Protopteridae > Protopterus > Protopterus annectens. Next base: position 541,013,288 of record NC_056728.1, on the reverse strand, counting down.
TGCTAGGTTCAAGGGTATTTCTGTTCATGAGACAGAGTGCTTTTTATATGTTTTAGACAAACATGTATCGTTTGAAGGGAGTACTTCAAAAATAAATGAATGCATACTACTGAATGTACATTCTCAGTGAATAAACACTACACATATGAATGTGGTTGCAGACAAAGTTATAGTTGGTTTGCTGTAGCTTTTGAGAAACAAGCACACACTATTAGCTTTACCCCCCACCACACACACACATACACACACACACATACACACACACACACACACACACACACACACACACACACACACACACACACACACACACACACACACACACACACTATTCACAATTAGTTAAAACTGGAGGACACACAAAATGTGAGTAAAACAATTTAAATAAACATTCTTGGATGGGAGTGAAATATGGTGAGCCATAGCCACTGGGAGAAGGTCTGGATGATATTGCTGGTCTAAGCACCTACTTAAAGATAAATGCAAAGAGAAAAAGTGTGATATATTTTAGTTTCCAGCATAGCATTAGTCATTAGTGATTGTAGTTTGAAACCACACGTGTCAGAACTGCTTAAATTATCACTGATTCACATCAGAAATACAGATTATATTAGTTATTTCCTGAAAACATGTTGAAAAGGGACAACAGTGCAAGTTGTTACTGCCATGTTACAAAGGACTACTGGAAATTATTGCAAAAGTCTAATTAAAGATAGGTGGAGCCTGATACCAGAAAGTTGAAAGTGGCACACCTTTTTGTAGCAAACATCCAACAACAGGCCACAGCTTTATGGTGGTACATTTATATCAGTTCTATTGGAATGGAAAATACCCTTAGATGGTAACATTGATACTCGTGACTAGCACAATGCAATAAAGATCAGCTGTGGAAATGACTGCCAGCATTAAGGACTGAATCAAGAGAGCATTTATTTTTCATTTTTTATCACTTTATCACTGCAGTTGATGCAGAGGTTAACTTTATAAGCTAATGTTCATATGGTACACTGTGTGATTCCCTCTGCCCACGTTTGCCTACTGTGTAAACTTTAGCATGTTGTTTAATGAGATATTACTCTCAGGTCACCACTGAAAAGTGACTGTGTGGCCAGTGGGCTTACGTGGTTATTAGTGTACCCTACATCAAGTTCCATGTCCAGTTCTTGGAATACTGTCTAAAGATGTTTATCAGGCCCATTGTGACATTTCAGAAAAAAATGAAAATAGTTTGAAGGCTGGGTGAAAATGAAATTGTGGATACATTGTGCATCCGTAACAGTTTTAGCCCAATGGATAGGCTTTAGAAGGAGAAAGGAGATGTTATAGACTCACTGCATTCTAGGACAGAGGAGCAACATTGTAGTGATGGGAAGGAGCAGGGACTGAACTTGTGAAGTTATGAGCAGGGCCAGGGACTGAACTTGTGAAGTTATGAGCAGGATCATGGAGGGAACTTGTGAGGTTCTGTACTAGAAATTACTGACAGCAGCTCTTAGCATTAGTAAGAACTTAAAACTATTAAACTGACATTACTGAAGTCTGCATGTCTTAAAGTAACCTTTTCATATTATTTACAGTTGTAAAAGAATGCCAAGTAAACTGATGTAATATAGTAAGACTCAGATAGCAGTGCTCCAAGAGTATGGATATTTTGGGGTTTTCTAGTGAATAATGTATTATCCTTTGAAGCAGACTGAACACAGAGTCAGTATAATTAATTAAAATTGTTTAGGGTGCAGCCCACCACATTGATGGTAATGCCCTAT
>NC_056728.1:540926522-541004022 GCF_019279795.1 Protopterus annectens | reverse complement strand
ACTAGTCATAGGTGACTCAATAGCAAGGCACACTGATGTCCCACTCACTAGGTTGAATAAGGAGAACATTACGGTCATCTGGCTGTCGCGTGCCGGGATCTGTCATATAACGCATGCACTTAGGTCACTCCACAACAGGTACAAATATGACTCTGTCATTATCCATGTTGTTGTGAATGACCTGAGATGTACCTCCCTGGACTACATGAAAAGAGACATACAGGAGCACTCTGATCTTGTAGCCCAGGCAGGTATGACCCTAGCTCGGAGTAGCATCCTACTGTCACCCAGAATGATACCACAGTACACGCAGAAAATGATTGACTTCAACAATTGGCTAAATTTCTGGTACCTTCTAAGGGGATCCAGTATTTGTCTGCCTGGGATGACATAATCAACAGACCTCGATGCTTCACCAGAAATGGCCTGCACCTGTCACCCCAGGGATTTTGGATACTGGCCAAGGCTCTTGCCACCCCTATAGTGCCATTTTAGGCAATGTCCTAAAGACAAAATTACCACCATAACAGCTACAAGCAAACAAAATCTAAGGGTTATGCTACTCGATGCAAGAAGTCTAAATCTAAAAATACACTCGCTCGAAGCACTCCTTAAAATAGAGAATATCGACATCTGTGCAGTGACCGAGACCTGGTTCAAGGCTCCGGAGAGCACCCCAGCACTACCAGGCTATAATTTATACCACACCTTTCACCATATTCATAAAGGATATGCACACCTCCAAACTAGTAGCCCAACATAACACATCAGAGATACTTCAGGTACAACTAACACTTGGTATAACCGGAATCCAGGTTGTAGCCTACTATAGATCCCCCACCATGTCCAAAGATTCCCACTCCACATTCCTAAACATACTGGAAAGTATTAGGGTACAACCCAATACCCTTATACTGGGAGACTTTAACTACTCCTCCATTAACTGGTAAAATTACATGTACCAACACAGTTGCTCAATGTTTTCTGGAATTCATTAATTCCAATGCCCTGGACCAACTCATTCTTACCCCCACCAGGGATGGAAACATCCTTGACCTGTTCATTACTAACATGGGTGATTGTTGCTCTACACCAGTAATCAACTCCTCCCTGGTCAGATCTGACCACAAGCTAATCATCATAGATATTCACATCCCACCCTCACCGTCCCCAAAGGAAACCTCCGTAAAAAGCTGTTGCAGAAAAGGGTGAAGTCCCAAGACTGGAAAAAATCCCTTGTTAGCCTCAGCAAAAAACTGAGATCCCTCATCAAATCCTTTAACGCCTGTTATAAAAACAAAATTGCTGCAGATTCTAAAGACAACCACAAGGCATTCTATAGTTATATTAAAAATCTACATGGCAAGACTCAGATCTGCTCTGAGTTACAGTATAATTCAATACATATAGAGCACAAACTGATATTGCCAACATATTGGCTAACAGGTTCAGTGCTAACTTTACCCCCCTTTCACTCTTTAAAGGGCCTATCACAATACCTGAGTAATGCCACGTCCCTATTGTCACAGCTATACAGGTAAAAACTGCACTGTCCAAAGCTCAGAACACAGCTTCCATGGGACCTGATAATATCTCTGTCTGTGTTCTACATGAATTACAAACTGAACTGGCACCACTCCTGAGTACCCTGTTCTATCACAGCCTCATTGCAGGCTTTGTTCCTACCAAATGGCACACTGCTACAGTCATCCCACTCCACAAAGGGGGAGCAACTACAGACCCTGGGAACTACCGCCCCATTAGCGTGACGAGTCTGATATGTAAGGCTGTGGAGTGCATCATCATGGATCTTATAAAAAAGGACATAGGGAATCTCCAAACTTTGGACCCCACACAGTATGGGTTAATGAAAGGTAGATCATGCCTGCTCAACCTGATAAGACTTCTTCAAGTTTGTCACCAGAGTTGTGGATGAGGGCAAGGTAGTTCACACAGCCTACCTAGATCTTGCCAAGGCCTTCGACACCATCCCTCATTTAGGAATCATAGATAGACTCAGTAAATTAGGCATAAACCCATATGTAATAAGATGGATTGCCAACTGTCTCACTGATAGAACTCACACTGTGAAAGTAGCAGACTCCAAATTTGACTACCGACCAATTACAAGTGGTGTCCCACAGGGATCGGTCCTAGGTTCTCTGCTGCTTGGCATCTACTTCTCTGAAGTTCAAGCCAACACAGTGGGACTCTGGCTGACCAAGTTTGCAGATGATTGCAAACTTGGAGCCATTATTGATTCTCCAACTGATGTAGACATTCTACAAAAAGGCTTCACTGTCACCAATGACTGGTGCCAAAACCATGGCCTTAAGCACAATGCCAAAAAGTGCATTGTCATTCCCTTTGGGAAAAATTCGGTGCCCATGAACTACAACATAGGCGGTAGTCACGTATGTCACGACCCATGCCCATGAACTACCACATAGGTGGCATCACATATATCCCAGACACTAACTTCATATTTGCATCTAGCAAATCATAAGCCAATTTAAATAACTTCTTAAATTCTCAAATTGTACTACTCCATTTCAAGAAACTGTATATTTACTAATGCAATGTTTTGTCTTCTACTAAATGTAACCTAAAAATTTAATTGCAACTGCTGAAACTTTGTTGTGTCTTGTAACCAAAAATTTAATTTGTAAACTGCTGTAATCTTTGTTTTGTCATGGAGCTTTTCTCCCCAGGACTCCATTGAAAATGGGTTCTCATTGGCCCAATGGACTATCCTGGTTAACCAACTGCAAATAAATAAAATAAATAAATAGTCCACTAAACACCAAATATGTGATGAGACCTGCAGGTTGACAGCAACTTTTCCTTTGATAACCACATTGCCACTGTAGTCAGAAAGTCCTTCTATGTGGCACATCTCATTACAAAAGGTTTCTCATCCAGGAAGGAAGAGGTCACAATCCCTCTCTACTCGTCCCTCATTAGACCTATTATAGAATACAATGCCCCATTTGGTATGTACCTCACTAGACACCTACAACAACTGGAAAGGCCACAAAAATACCTCACTAAGAGGATCTTAGGCCTTAGACACATTCCCTATACGGACAGACTCAAAAAAAACTCCAGCTATACTCTTATTGCCTACTTAGAGGCAATCTCTGCTGACTTATAAAGCCATGTCTGACCCAGAGTTGCTAGATATGCTACACCTAAAGATATTCCAATCCCTCCATGCCACACGCTCCAGGGACCTTAACCTCATTACCACAATAAACAGAACATGCTGGAGGGACAGGTTCCTAACCCAGAGACTTCTCCTACTCTGGAACAAACTTCCCATTCACGTCAAGCAGAGTAATTCACTGGCCCTCTTTAAGAGAAATCTTGATGAGTGGGTGGGCAATAGGAAATTCCCCCTGGGGATCACTTCAGTGGCCTTGCTTGACAGGGGCACTGGGAGCTAACTTTTGGCGGCATGATGCCAGGGAATCTTCTTGGGCTAGGCTTATATAGGCTCCAGAGCCATTAGCCTAGTACACACCTATGAACCTATGAAGATTTCATATCCTTCAGAAAATGCATGTTAACAGAAATCATCTTATTCTAACAACTTTCTAAGTTTATAAGAACAATATTTAAAATCTGTTCATATTTTTGGACCTTTGTCTCCCTATTATTTTTGACTTTGGCCAGATTTCTGACTCTGAGAGGTGGAGATGTATGATAATAATAAAAAAAAAATAACAAAAAGAAAACAAATTACCTGTGTTTCAAGAAGCCCTATCCCTTTACTTTGTCTCATACTGACTATTAAGGGGTGACCTCTGCATGACCCACAAGGTGCTCACAAACCCAGCCCTGATGGAGCTACTGCACATCAGCAAGTGAAGCAGCATGAAGGTCTCTTGATGGAAGGATCTAAACTTAGTCTTCCATTCAAACAAAACATGCTGAAGAGACAGATATTTGCCCCAGAGATTGCCCCTTCCTTGGAAGAGGCTTCCTATTTACATTAAGCAGAGCCCTTCCTTGGTCTGCTTAATCGCAGTTTGCATCAGTGGTTGGGGAATCACAAATTCACAACTGGGGTAGTGCCTTTGTCCCCTATGTTCCCTATGGACAAGGGCAATCTGTAAGATTATGAATTCATAGGTGCAAATCCATGTCATCCTCTTGCCCCTAGGGCCTTATATTGGGTAAAATCTGGTTATATTGGCAAGGATTGTAAGGGCTCTTAAGCCATTAGCCTAGTACTCTCCTATGAACCTAAAAGATAAAAAGAGTGTGTAACATCTTGGAAAACCATTAATCTGTAAACCTAGACACTTTGCTGAAGAAAATTTCATAGTAAATAGACATTAAAACTAAGGAAATATCCTCAGCTGATTTGAATAGCATGCAGAATGGGAAAGTAATTCAAAATGTTACCTTAATGCTATCTTAGCAAATATTACAATGCTGACAGCACTTAAACATTAAATATTAATTGTATAAACCAGTCACAGTTTGAGAATGTGAACCTGCAGTATTTTCCTGTTTAAAATGACCTTCAGGACAACAGAATAAATAAAAATGATTTCACATCCTTCTAAGTTCAGATTAATGTTATGGAAAAATGTCACTTGTCCTGTAGGTCATGAGAAAAATCATGGAAAAATGAAATTCTCTAACCTTGGACTGAAACTGAACTTGTGCTGGGCTTTATGATGCATGTGTTTCTTTCTGAAATTAAAAAATGAATAAAACGTCTTGACAGATGTTGTCTAGTAGTGACTAATGTATTAGTTAATTTATTATTCCAGAGAGTGTGTCATCTTGAAGTCTGTCAGGAGAAGCTGTAATAAACTAGTTTTTAACTGTTCTGTTTGAACATCTTCAGCCAATTCCTAACTTTGAAGACGTTTTACCAAATACCCTAGTTTCAAGGTTGTCAGTTCCCTCCTCTCTGCATTTATTTTGAAAAGTGCATTATCTTAACATCCAGCTATAGAATATGCTTTCTTTCGGCGGTTTCAGAAGCCAATGGTACCACTGACATTACTTTGTCAACATCAGTTTCTAGTCACATTTGAAATTTCCTGCACTTAGCAGTTGAATAGTGTAGAGAACTGTTTTAATTTTGAGTAGATGTCACCTGTACTAAATTATTTTGTTTATGGGGGAGCTGATTTCACTTTAAATGTTAGTAATTATGGGTCATGATTACTAATCACTCCAGTGATGACTGTGAGAAAAACAGTTCATTGTTTTATATGTTCTACTAAGAGTTCCCTTATTGGTGCCTATATTATGCCTATTTGTGTAAATAATGAATTCTAGTCTTCTTTTTTTAATTAAAAAGAAATCTACAGATGCTTTTAATGTCTAAAAGTTAATGATAGGGACAACTGAGATGTTACTTGGACAGAAGAAAGCACTTTGGGAAATGTGATCGGTTATTCATTTCTTTTGCTAAGGGAGGCAGGGTATGCTTCTTAATAAATTACACATATCAACATGGCTAGCACACTGCATCTGTTTGTCTTATTCCTTTCATGATAAGACAGTTCCAGATGATCTTAGGCCCATTCTGGAAGGGTGACTGCAGCTATCACTACCTTCCTCAGTGTGGTTAGCATTCAGTTTACACTGGAAGCAGAAACTTGGCCTTCTGTACACCCTTTTTTCAAATATTATAATCTGAGCAGTGCTTCCAGGGACAGAATGCTATTACCATTCTGAGGACTTGTCCTTTATCTCTTTCGAGGGCAAACCACCCTGTAGTCCATACGCACTGGAATTCTCCCCAAGAGATATTACTACAAAAATGGATATTATGATGACTAAAACTGTGTTAGGAACTTATCACAATTATAGATGTTTGAGTTTATCCACTTTTGCAGTACTAATTCTCTCTATCATCATCTGTTTTCCCTGGATATAGGTGAAATGGTGTGGGTACCCAAATCATCCAAGGCCACCTGCCCTCTCTGTCGTATAAAACTATCTTACTCCTCCTCAAGGTAGTAGCCTGATGAGGGAGTTTTGGGTTCATTTGGTTAAGAGTTTTACTTCCTGGGACTGATTTCTTCAGAGGATGTTGTACTGTCATCTTTGTGCTGGATTTCTTTAGATAGGACGAGAATTATCAGAGTAGGTCTGAGTGGGAGGTAATCCATCAGGCCAAGACAGAGAAATATAAAAAGCTGTCAAAGTCAGAGCAGCTACTGGGATTCTGGAACTATGAATCCAAAGAGTCAGCATTACATTAGTGGATATACTCCGATATTTACTGCTATTTTGGTATGCATGTAAGTGGAATTACACAGATGAAGACTTCTATCTCATTGCATATACTTACATATCAGCATTCATTTATCTCTTTTATTTGATGTGTAGCTGTGAGATCCCTTTAGAATACTGGAGGAATCCATGTGCATGATGCATACACTGTCTAGCACACTAGTGTATGCGTCTGTGCTTAGGTGCACTGTACATTCAGACACATGTTGCTTGGTGCTGTGCTTAGGTGCACTGTACATTCAGACACATGTTGCTTGGTGCTGTGCTTAGGTGCACTGTACATTCAGACATATGTTGCTTGGTGCTGTGCTGAGGTGCACTGTACATTCAGACACATGTTGCTGTGCTTAGGTGCACTGTACATTCAGACACGTTGCTTGGTGCTGTGCTTAGGTGCACTGTACATTCAGACACATGTTGCTTGGTGCTGTGCTTAGTTGCACTGTGCATTCAGACACGTTGCTTGGTGCTGTGCTTAGGTGCACTGTACATTCAGACACATGTTGCTTGGTGCTGTGCTTAGGTGCACTGTACATTCAGACACATGTTGCTTGGTGCTGTGCTTAGGTGCACTGTACATTCAGACACATGTTGCTTGGTGCTGTGCTTAGATGCACTGTGCATTCAGACACTGTTGCTTGGTGCTGTGCTTAAGTGCACTGTGCATTCAGACACATGTTGCTTGGTGCTGTGCTTAGGTGCACTGTGCATTCAGACACTGTTGCTTGGTGCTGTGCTTAGGTGCACTGTGCATTCAGACACATGTTGCTTGGTGCTGTGCTTAGGTGCACTGTACATTCAGACACATGTTGCTTGGTGCTGTGCTTAGGTGCACTGTACATTCAGACACATGTTGCTTGGTGTTGTGCTTAGGTGCACTGTACATTCAGACACATGTTGCTTGGTGCTGTGCTTAGGTGTACTGTGCATGCAGACACTGTTGCTTGGTGCTGTGCTTAAGTGCACTGTGCATTCGGACACAAGTTGCTTGGTGCTGTGCTTAGGTGCACTGTACATTCAGACACATGTTGCTTGGTGCTGTGCTTAGGTGCACTGTGCATTCAGACACTGTTGCTTGACGCAGTAGAGTTTTTTTTGTTTGTTTGTTTTTGTTAATGTTCATGATGGCATACTGTACATGATGTTGCTTAGGAATATAATGAAGTGCCAAGCATCATTTCACCACATTGCTTGCATGCATTTTGAATTTTTTTTAAGTGTAGTTAAATGCCTGCCTCTGAGTTGCAGTATAGCCCAGGGTGTGTTATTTTCATATAATGTTTCATGTTGTAAGTCATTCCAAGCACAATGTTCTTTTGTGAAATCAGCCGCAACCTTATTTGATACTAGCCTTATTTAAAGCATCTGTTGTAAACTTTACACATGGTAAGATACTGGCACATAATATCAGTGCTGTATCACTGACACATTGGGTTAAGAGCAGATATTGCACTTAACCTAACAGCTGGAATGATTATAGCTATTAGTTTTTCTCTTGCCCTTATTGCATATTTACTCTAATGTTTTACTTAATAATTATGTTTTTTGTTGCATCATTTTTGTATACATTGTATAACATTCCAGTCATTTTGGTTCATGTTGTGGCTGAAAAGAGAGTATAGAATAGGTCACATACAGATTAGCAAATATTAAATAAGTGAATATATTTGCATAGCTGTTCTGTACCACAGTTTGTTGTGAATACAGCTGTCGTGCTCTGCTTTGTCTGCATTAATAATGTGTTTGTGAGCTGTGCAGTGGTGTGGTATGGAAACCTTGCATACTAGCCCTAGTTTTATGACTATCGCTATTTTGGTTGGCTTGTTCTGTATATCTATTTCTCAAGAGGAATATGTTAAATAAAATAAGGAGTTGCACAATCATGTTTGAACAAGTAACTGAATACTTCAGAGCAATCTGTTAACAATGTACTTGTTTCTTTTGTGAATTCTCAAATTTAAATTATAATATTTGTTACCTCACGTAATCTTTCAGAGATACTATTTAATCTGATGTTGTATGTCTGCCTACAGCACTAAGCCTTTTGCAACTGTTCATAATTCATGCTTCATATGAAAAAACCCTCTTGTTTTTCAGGGAATCAACTCTTCTAATAGAGCACAGTACAGTAAGCATTGCACCTTACAGATCAGTAGATGAATGGCTTGAGACAATAAAGATGGGACGGTATACTGACGCATTCATTGAAAGTGGATATACTTGCATGGAGTCTGTCGCACAAATGACCATAGAGTAAGTACCATCTTATTTTGCTAACAGGTAGGAGGACTAATAAGTTTACCTATGTTTTGGAAAGTCCAGTGTGGTTGCAGTTGTGAAGCAGGAGGAGTTGTCCATATGCAGAAGCTCAGAGAAACCTCTGCATTGACTGTATTTGCAATTACATGTTCTGTGAATATAGTATTACAGTATGATGTTCTGCCCTTGATATATTCATTTTTGTAGAACAAGATAACAATCATCCTGTCTACAACATAATTTGAGAATGCATTCTTTTGTCAATTACAGATGGCAGCATAACACATTTATTTGGCCCATCTGAGGATTAACTCACTGACACTGGTTCAAAGTCATCCGCTTTCATGCATAAATTACTTTCTGGAATACTGAAGTACAGAACTTTTGATGTTTGACTATAAAGAAGGAAAAGGTATTCCATTTGTTGACACAGACACACGCACACACACACACACACACACACACACACACACACACACACACACACACACACACACACACACACACACACACACACACACATGAAATTCCAGTGCAATTTGAAGATTATTTAGCTATGAACAAGTATCAGCTGTGGACAGTTGGGACTGATTATTATGACATTTTTATAGTCTTCTGGAATAAATCCTCTTTTCTAAATAAACCTAACATTAAGTAGTTGTTAACCAATTATGCATATATTCAGTAATCTGTTTTTAGCATTATGATATGGTGATAAGTGTCTTATCTAGATGATCCTTAGACTTTAATAACAAAATAGTTTCAGTGACAAACATTTTTATCAAAAATAAAAACACAGATAACCATTATCTGCATAAAATGTTTTTAAGAATATGTATAATCTAAACATGATTTTGTATTGTGATCATTTGAACTATCATAACTTGGATTTCTGAGTCCTAAAATGCAGAGACTGAATGACAAAATCTCTCAGGACTTACATATAATAAGTCTGAGATTGCCATTTCTTGGAAGATTCCATTTTCTCCAAGGTATGGCATTGTCAGAGTTGGTATGTGTATATATATATATATATATATATATGGGGGAGGGTCTTGCCCAATGCAAATAATACTTTAAAGGAGTTGTGCAATGTTCAAGAACTGTTTTTCTCTTGTATTTTTTTTTTTCTTTTTGAGACTTGGCAGCCTGAGTCCCAACATTCCAAAAGAGATCCTTTTTCTTGTCTTCTATAGACTTCAGAGCCCCAGCTTTTCCCATAGCTCCTACACTTCTAATAGTTATAGCATTCTGGGGTGCCCTGGCCTCAACCCTTTGCTGAGACAATCTTGCCTCTTTAGATGAAGAGACTTGATGTCCTTCTTGACCATGAACCTCCACCTCTTGAACAAGAAGAGGAGCAGAGAAGCCGAAAACATCATACTCTAGTCATCTGGGATTCCTTGTGAGGCTGCTTGCAATTAGGCATAGTATAGGGATGTGGAAAATCAACACCTCTAGCTCAAGCCTTTCTGCATACTTTGCCCTGGCCTCTGATCTGAACTTCAGTCTTCACTGAGGCTGCAGTGAATGTATTGCAGTGTAGCACATTGCTCCATACTTCCCTGTGAAGAAAAATGAGCAGGCATTGTCATTCCTTTCTCTCTACATGCAAGCTAGCAGCTCCGGTTGCCAAAGCTGCTAGTCAACCTTTGGCTGCTGGGTCATAGTTGGGACTTTTATCCCTTTATGTGCATAGAGCTGGCATATTAAGTATAACAGAACTAATTTGGCAGCTTTTTAGCATCAGGAGTTTTGTTATTATATAGTGAAAATGTAGTGTTTAATACCAGTGCTTAAGATACATAAAATTCCCTGTGTAAAAGAACACGATAAAATGGTGTGTTTTACAGTGATGCAAGGTTGGAAGGTTAGCTTCAGTTTTTGATTTTTGATATTTTGTGTTATGGTATTTTCAAGTTTCAGCAAAATGAAGTTTAGCTATTTTGGTCTTGACATTTTGCAATTCAGGGTATTGATGATTTGAAATTTGAAAGTAGTATATATATATATATATATATATATATATATATATATATATATATATATATATACATATATATATATATATATGGGTCTACTTGATATAATCAAAAACCCACTTACTGGAAACACTAAATGTTGAGATGACATTACCAAAACCGCTGTTCAAGGAACACCCAGAACACTGAACATGAACTCGGGAAATTAACCACTTGGCCACCATGGTGAACTTTACCCCTTTCCCACTGTAGTTGGATCTTGGAGTTGGTATATTTAACTGGGAGAGTGTGGGGGGTGCAGCTCCCTACGTGGGTGAGTTTGATTTGCTTTTTTTTTTTCCTGGAGCTGAGCAAGTGGTTTGTTTCCCAGAGTTCCTATTCAGTGTTCTGAGCACTCGTTGAATAGTGGTTTCGGCAATGTTGTATCAACATATAGTGTTTCGGGTAAGTGGGTTTTCAATTATAGAAATTCTTTTTATTTAATATGTGGTTGCCAAGGTTTGTTTGTATTCACAGTAAAATATTTTGTATGCATATAGTAAATCTACCTCACCAGTGCCTAATGCTTCAAGACCATCACTTGCAGACCTTGAGCTCACTCTGCAAAATGATAAACACCTATTAGTGGATTAAGATTTATTAGTTCAAGACATTTTTCATTGTAATGTTAAGTACTTGTTTTATTATTCTATTTTTTTCTGTCCTTGTCCTTCCATACATATAGCCTATGCCTTTCCTTTCCTGATCATTATGTAAAAAACAGTTATTGGGGGTGGCCTTTATCTATCATGAGGGATGCTAATTTTCTGACCATAGCTCCTGCCTTGTTGGCTGACCTACAGACATTCAGATTCAGACAAGACAGCCTACTGTGTCTCTGCCCATGAGCATCTATATTTCTCTACATGCTTGATGAAGGGTCATTTGCTGCACATATACTGCATGCTGTATACAGTGTCTCCAGTAACTACCAGCATTGCAGCTGTTTAGACATCCTCCATCCTGTCAGATTGGCTGAATCAGTGCTGGGCACATTGTCCCACTCTTCCTGCCCCACACTTGTTATGGCTGTGTTTTAATACTTAATATTTTTCATTAGTTTCATTAATGAATAAATGTAAGGTGGTCTTGATGTATGCTTGTAAACCACATGTATCATCACTAGATGGTATACTATCTCAAAACATTTTTGGTACAAAATGTCCTACATAACAATATAATTTTGCATATTTTGATCTTTATTTTGATATATACAGGAGCATAATTTATTTAAATTCCTAGAAAATACTAGGAACATCAGGTACATTATTTAAAACTAGAGACACGTACCTGATTTTCTTTGCATTTCGTTCATTCTATTGCATTGTATTTCATCCATTTTAATAAAAAAAATAAATAAAAGGAAAACAAAAACGGAGCAACAGAGACCTTCTTTTCTCCGTTGCTTCCTTTCCAAAGCACTGATGTACTGGGTATGCATGGGAACACAAGTACCATATGTATGCTCAGTACATCAGAAAAAGCAACAGGATATATACCAGCCATGGAAGGACAGCACAGCACCATTATACAAAGACATTATTTAAGAAAAGTAGATATTTCTTTCCTTAAATAATGTCGTATAATAGCAATAACAGACTCTGTGGTGTGGTATATTAAGATTTACCCATGGTTGGCTTTATTTAATCATTCGAGCTTCACCCTCATGATTAAACCAGACCGACCATGGGTGGATCTTATTATACCATACTGACATCATTGGTTATTGCTTAATTTGGTATATTTTTTAATATTCTAGAATGTAAAAGCCACTTTGGCAAGACCAGTAGGCATCTATGGTAAAGTGAACTGAGAAATCCCCCATTTGATACTGAAATAATAAATACATAAATAAATAAAGAAAAAAAGGAAGGAAGGAAGAAAGGAAGAAAGAAAGAAAGAAAGAAAGAAAGAAAGAAAGAAAGAAAGAAAGAAAGAAAAGCACCTGTAGCCAGGCTCAGAGTAGCTACTGGAAAATTTCATCTGGATTTCTTTCAAGTGCTAACAGTGAAAACGAATAACTGAATATTTCCTTTAAGGATGATAGCAACCCTTCAGAACACCACAAATAAAATAGGTAATCATCTCCTTTAGAGTATTCAGTAGAATATCACCTGTTCTGATCCTTAAATACTATCAATCTAACAAAAAGAAATTTAGAAAGTGGCATCAGGTGCATTAATTTAAGGTAATCTGCAAGCATGCCAGCAACCATTGTACACATGTTCAGTACATCATTGATCCAATAGAGGGCAACTATACCACTTTTTTATTACTGATTCCATTCAGCATCAGACTTCCAGAAAGAAAAACCCTACCTTCATGTAGTGCAAGTAAAAACAAAAGTATAAAATTAATTTTAAATGGTTACACATGATACAGATTTCGCTTCTGTTACACCTAATATTATGGTCATTGTCAGAAAGTGCTATGTATAAATCAGGGTGTTATTTTACTATACCTATCCCTGAAACAAAGATTTTGCCTGCATAATAGTGTAACAATATATGAAAGTTGTATTCTCCATTAGTATAATTTGTTAAGTTGATATCAGTTTGGAAAATCACTGCACTTTTCAAACAAACTATGAGGGTGTTATGGGAAGTATAATCTCCCCATTCATATGGCAGTAATAGGAAATACTATTTGCAGTTATGGTTATACGGTAATATTTAAGAAATACAAAAGAGCATTTCATTCCAGGAAAAAAAAAACAGAAAGAGTCGACCACAGAACTGTCTTATTCTCCAAAAAAAGAATTAATAAACCTTCAGACCAAGCGCTTTCATTCAACAGGACTTGTAAAAAAACTCTGAAAGACTTAAATGCATTTACATACATATATAGTAATTCAGTCAGTAAAAAGCATTAAATTGTATGCATGACTTAAAATACATAATATCTGATTTAGTTTTTGTAAAACAAAATAAAATGTGAAATGTAAGTACTTAAATGAAAAATATTGTCATAAAAATCAAACTAGATGTGAATAAAAAAAAATTAATGCTTTGTAGTCCTCAATTGTCCAGGAATTTGTGATGGAAATATGATCACTAATTCCAGGAAAAAATATGTGTTCCTAATTTGAGTTTCCACTTCAACTCACATTGCTCAAAATTTAGGTTCAACCTAGGGTTCGTATCTGTTTACTGTAAAACCAGGAAGCTGAACTTTCTTAAAATTACTGCATTCTTTTGCATTTTTACATAGAGTACTTTTTGTGTCTCCCCTCATAATATCATAAGCCTGCTCATAAATACATTTGTGGTGTGAACATTCAGTCTTGCCCACATATAATGCAAGGCAGGAGTCACATTTGGCAGTTAAGCAACCCTTTCAGTGTTGCAATTAAACTTTTGATAAATATCCAAACTATCACAGCTGGCTACTTCCACTCTAGATGAATTCCTAATATATTTATATTGGGCACACAATCTGCAACTTATGGTGCTGCTAACCAAAGTTGTCACCCCTCTTTTATCTTTGTGATGGATTCTAAAATACCTTACAAATTATATCTGCTCTTATATACAGACTTTGGATGGTCACCCAAAAAATATACCAACTCAGGAAAATACCAAAATAACTTCCAATTTTCTATGACAATCTCACATATTTGTGATCTGAGAAACAGACTGAACCACCATGGCTCTATTAATTTGATACTCTATTAACAATCTAATCAAGACATTTATCACCCAGCAAAGGCCTAAAATGTCCCTTTATACTTTTATTTATGACCTCTCCCCCTTAAAGGATCAATAAAAGAGGGAGAGTAGTCCCTATCCAAAAACATTGTATTTACTAACTAATTTTTTATCAGTAAATCTTCATAACTGGAGTTCACCCTTACCAGTCTAACAAATTAGTCCTTTACTAAATTCCTCTTTTGGAAAAATGCATGGTCGTTTTCGTAATGTAAATAACTATTAGAAAATGTTTATTTTCTAGAAATACATGATGTAAATAAACCCCTTTATCTGAAGTAGTTAACTTCATTTGATCAGCAACCTGTGGGTTTTGGATCCAACACAGATCCGAGCCGGCAGCATACCAAGCAAAAAGAACCGAGCTCCAAGTTCCTCCCACCTACCCATGCTACACTGCAACCTCCTTCCAATCCCCAGATCTCGTTTGCCGCGGCTTTGCCAGCATGGGATTTTTTGAACTCCAGGCAAGTTTGTCAGGGGTTTTCGAAATGTATTGGTCTGTGTGTGCCCCTTTGATATATCTTTCTCTGGATATCACCTCGGCTGGGGATCACCATAAATCTCAGGAAGTCTTCCCTTCAACCTGTTCAAGTGTTAGACTTCATAGGGGCAATAATAGATTCTCTTCAGGCCAGGGCATTTTTTGACTCCAGACAGACTACACAGCCTGGCACGTCATGTGTTAGTGCTTCTGTAGTCCCCTGCACCCCCAGCAGAATTAGTCCTGAGAGACTTAGGGTCCATGGCAGCAGCTATCAACCTGATCCCTTATGCTCATTTGCATATGAGGATTTTGCAGTGGATGTTGCAAGTTCAGTGGTCGATACTTCATCAACCTCTACATTTTCCGATCCCTCTGAGCAGAGTACAGAAATTCTCTCACGTCGTGGCTCCGATCCCAGGATTTGCAGGAGGGACATCCCTTTGTTGCACCCCAACCCCAAGCCACGGTGACCACGGATGCCTCCCGCCTAGGGTGGGGGGCACTGTTCAGGCAGGACTGTTCAAGGTACGTGGACTCAAAGCGAGACCATTCTGCATATAAATGTTCTAGAGATGAGAGCAGTCCTTTTAGCGTTGTAGGCCCTTCATGCTTATCTTCCTCTGGGAACTATTGCGATCCAGTCAGACAATATGTCAGTGGTCTGGTATATCAACAAACAGGGGGAAACCAAGTCTTATCCCCTTTGTTGAGAAGCCATGAGAGTTTGGGAATGGGCAATCTCCACCAACTGCTTTCTGATAGCAATGCACATGACGGGTCAGTCCAATATCTTAGCAGAGAAATTGAGCAGAACTATCCTTTCTTCCTATGAGTGGTCTCTGAATGCTTGTGTAGTGGAACAGATCTTCTTCAAGAGGGGTCAGCCTTGCTGTGGTCTTTTCGCATCACCATCCAACATGAAATGCAGTGAGTTTTTCGCTCTAATCCTCCCAACAGGGGAAGCCCCCAGAGATGCTCTTGTTCATGCTTGACCACCCGGTCTTCTTTATGTGTATCCCCCACTCATGACAAAATTCTTACAGAAAGCTCATCGGTTGGGGAGCCGAATGATCCTCATGGCCCCATTCTGGCCTCGTCAAGTCTGGTTTCCCTGCCTACAGTCTCATAGCTCCACCCTGGATCTTGGATCCCATCCCGGATCTGATTCTTCATCCCTCGAGAATGCTTCCTCTGAATTTGGACAGCCTGAAGCTCACAGCTTGGCTGCTCCAGTTCCACTAGTTGCTAGGACTCCCGGTATCTCTTCCTCTGTTAAATCCATCTTGGTTGCAGCACATAAATCCTCTACAGGAAAATTTACTGTAGCAAATAGAGACATTTCTACATTTGGGCTTCACAGAGAAATCTGGATCCTTTTACTGCTCCGATCCCAGCGGTATTAGACTTTTTGTCTCATATCTTCCAGCAAGGAGCCAGCTCTTCCACAGTGAAGGTCCAGCTGGCAGCAATTTTTCATTTCCATGTAGGGGACAATTTAGGCTATCTCGCTGCTGACAGAAATTGTAAGACCTTTTCGAAAGGCGCTTTTCTTCTGAGACCTCTTATTAAGAATCCGTCCCCGCCGTGGGATCTGACTTCAGTTCTTCAGGCCTTAGTTGCGCCTCCTTTTGAGCCCTCAGCATCAGTTGACTTAAAATACTTGTCATGGAAGATGGCTTTTCTGGTAGCTATCACCTCAGCCAGGAGAGTGTCGGAGCTTCAGGCTCTTTGTATGAAACCCCATATCTAGTGTTTCATAAGTGCAGGGTGTCTCTCAGGACTAATCTGTCTTTTCTCCCTAAAGTTTCATCTGAGACAAACATTAATCAGTCTATTAATTTGCCTTTTTTCCCCCTGAATTTTCAGAACAAAGGGGAATACAAACTTAATTTGCTGGATGTTCACAGGCAGTTAAGTTTTTATTTGCACGGTCTTTCGTAAATCTGATCAACTTTTTGTTTCCTTTGCTAAGCCTTTTTTAGGGAAACCAGTTTCAAAGTTGACTCTTGCTAGGTGGATTTCCCTTTGTATCCTACAAGCATATAGAGAGCTTGGTTTACCAGAACCAGTAGGAGTTCATGCTCATTCTACGCATTCTATGGCAACGTCTGCCGCATTCTGGTCTAGAGTTTCCCTGGATGACATTTGCTCTGCGGCTACCTGGGCATCCTCGCACACCTTTATTACTCATTATAAACTGGATTTTGTGTCTAGAGGAAGGGCTTCCTTTGGCTCTGCAGTGCTCCGGAATATCCTTCCTTAAGGGCCTCCCAAGATTTTGGGTAGCTGGGGACTCTGCCCCACAGGTTGCTAATCAAATTAAGTTAACTACTTCAGATAAAGAAGTTATGTACTCACTATAAACTTCCATCTGAGTAGGTAAATTTCATTTGTCAGCAACCGTCCCTCCCTCCTTCCCCCTTACCTAGGCGATTATTTCTACTGAGCTCGATGTTCGGAGTTCACAAGCTTGATGTTTATCCCTGGTTTAGGGGTCTCAGGTTTTAGTTTGTTGGTGTCACGTGTGGAGTGGCAAACTCGATCTGAGGATTGGAAGGAGGTTGGAACATTATGGTGAGTACATAACTTCTATTTAAAACCCTTTATAACTAGTATATGTAAACAGTTCACCCCCCTTTTATTGTACTGACAGGTAAACTTCAAAAAAGAAAGTATTAGTTTGTAGATATGGCAATGCAAGGTCAAGATCTTTGAAGAATTTAACCCCATTAGAAAGGAAAATCTTCAGCCTGGCCAGAAACAGTAAATGTACTTTTATCTGCTTTTTTTTCTTAAGTTCTCTTATAAGGGGAAGAAATTGTTTCCTTTAGACACCTCTGTTGCTGAATAGTCATTAGCAAAATGAATAATATTTCCTTCTGCTTTAAGTGGTGACTTAGCTCAAGCAGTTTTGGGTACTAGTTCTTTATAATCAAATAAAATAAATTTAGCCACAATGGACCTTGGGGAAGTTCTGGACTTTGATACAGGATTAACCAAAGATCTGTGTGCTTTCTCTATACCAAAAGACAGAGAGCTGCAGGTAAATCTAAAGTTTTTGGGAGCCAGGTAGACAAGAAATTAACCAGATTGTTACCTTCTGATCCTTCCGGTAGTCCAAACATACGAATCTTACAGGACCTGTTCTCAATGTCATCAATTTTGGCTAGTAAAGAGTTGTTTTGTTTTAACAGGAATTCAGTGTTGTTATCCCCTTCACTTAGTCTTCCTTACATATCATTCAAGGAGTCTTCAATGCCAGAAATCTGGTTCCGTTGTAACTGCAGAGCTTCATTAATTTGTTCCATTTGTTTGGAACAGTTTTTCTTAAAGTTGTCTATTTTGGTGACCAATCTATTTTCAAAGACAGTTCTTGAATATTAGTAATGACTGAAGCCTTTTTTTGAACATAGAGTCTTGATATGTTGCTTTATATAACTCTTGGTGCTTCAGGATATTAGTTGATGAATTTCAAAACTATGCATAGACAAGGAATAATAATAAGAGATGTAACCATATCTTACTTTAACACCTTAATGAACACATACAACTGGAGAATGTATATGTTACATAACAAGTTAAGATGTGAAATAATTGTTTTACTATGATATATAACAGTGCTTTAAAGGATACAGATTTATCTTTATTTTACTGTTAATTACATAATATTTGATTGTAGCAGAGTAGACTTTTGTTTTATTTTTGTCAGAGTACTGAATGGATGTGTTTGCTTGGATGGTTAGACTATTCAAGTAAGGACTGTTAGACTCCATGAGGAATAAGAGGGATTTTAAAAGGAAATGTTTAATGATAATTATATTTTTAGCTTTTTTTTTAGTGCCCACAATAGTAACTATTTTATTTCTAATGAAACCTTTAAATGTTAATGTTCACATGATGATTACAAAGCAATTTGTTACTAACAGAGTTTCATTATCTATGAGAAGTACATGTATACTTTTGCTCAGTAGGACAAATAGCATTTATTAACTGTGTTTCCATAAATGTCAGTGGATTAAATAACAGATGCAAGAGGGGTAGCTTAAACAGATATTTGAAGATGTTTAATTCTCAAGTTATTTTTTACAGGAAACACACTTATTAACAGTAGACATAGACAGGCTAAATACTAAAAACTGCATTGGATTGCTGTATTATGGGGAAATTCACTGCCTATGCCTATAGTTATAGAAACATATCAAGATGATAAGGGAATGTTTTGTACTGTAACTATAAAGTATAATAGGAGGATATTAACTCTTATCAACTTGTATTGGATTCCCGGAATAGGAATTAAAACAGTTGGCCAACATCTAGAACAAATAATTCTTGACAGAGTTTATGTCTCTAATGACCTGACTTATACACTAGGCAAAGTCAAAATGGTAACCTATCTGCTTTCAGATCACAATACAATTACCTCTGAACTGTTTTTGAAATCTTGTAATAATGTTAAAATCAGAAGATTACCAGCATATATAACCTGTTTAAAATAATTTAAGGACTTTTTTTATTAAAGAAATCCTTTCATTTATAGAAATTAATAATATGGAAGATACTTCAGAAAATTATTTATAGGATGCAATAAAATATATGTTTTTGATAGAGTCACTAATTGGTTGTCAAATAAAGAACAATGGAACAAAAAATTACATCCAATGCAAGAAAAAACTTGATGAGCTAAAATTAAAAAATCAGGCGAATAAAATAATAATACAGATGAGATTAATAAGCTAAATAAATATTTGGAAATCTTAAACTGTAAAACTAAAATCAGCCTTGAGAAGTTTAAGATGATTAACTTTTCTATTAACCCAAAATCTATGTGTAATTTAGCCACAAAACAAAATTACTCAGTATGTCCAATCACATAAAAGAAGTCTACTCACATAGGAAGAAAAGAAAAGTAAAATAAATAGAATATATTCTAAAGGAATTCAGAGATTATTATAATAAAATCATTCAAAATAATATAGTAATAGATCCAGAAGAAATAACATATTTATCAACAAATAAATAACAACTAAACTATCTGATGACTAAATGAAATTAATTGACAAGCCAATCTCTGTGTCTGAACTTCAAACTCAAATTTCTAAACTGAAACCTAATAAACCATCAGGTAATAATGGGATTTTATCTGAACTTTATAAGCTGTTACTCAAAAAAGCCCTAGAAATACTACAACAGTTTTTTTTTCTATACTCAAGGACCTATCTAAAGTTTCTCCTTCCTGGAAATATATCCTTATGTCTCCATTCTGCCCTTCATGATTGATGAAGATCCAACTGGTTTTATCTTAAATAGAAATACTTATGATAATATTAAAAGAATAATCTCAATAATTGACTATGCAAATAAAACAAAAACAACTTCACATTTATGAGTCTTGACGTTAATAGTGCTTTTCACTTGGTAAAGTGGAAATACCTCTTGCTGGTTTTTGAAGAATATAATTTCTCACATAACTTCACACATCTTATTAATCTTCTTTATAATTACTGTTTTGCATATGTTAAAATAGGTACTTTTACTTCTGATTCTATACAAATTTAGAAAGGAACCAGACAAGGATGTCCTCTTTCACCTCTGCTTTTCGCCTTAATTATGGAATCATTTGCCTAATTTTCTCAGATCAAATATAGATATAAACAGTATTGACATAAATGATAATTTAAAAGCTAAAATTCAGCTGTTTGCTGATGCCATCCAACTGACATTAAATGATAATGATAATTCTGTATCTGCAGTTTTCTTAGCAATGGCTGTATTTCAAAGAAAATTGCATTTAACATTTAACAATGACAAAACAAAATTCCTACCTATAAATACAAATAAGAATAGAATCAAAAATAAATTAATTACATATATTTTCAAAGAGAAGAAAATGAATTATTTAGGAATAATAATAACAAGATAACATTAAAGATATCATAAATCATAATTATACTAACAGTATAAGTAATATAAAGAATCTAATAGACAAATGGAATACAATTTTCTTCATGGTAGAAGAGAAGTTATCTATAATCAAAATGATTATCTTACCAAAAACTTATATATTATACAATCACTATCATACTGATTTTAACAATTGAATTTTGAGATATTTATGGTGTCCCCATAAACCAAGAATTACTTTAAACCATCATATGAAAGACTGGGCAGCAGGAGGTATAAGGCTACCCGATCTAGAATTATATTCATTATCATCAATTGTAAAAACAGTATATTTTTGGATTAATAACACTTGCACATCTAGGTGGAAAGATTTTTTAGGAAATCATTTCATAATCTCTAAACATTATAGATATTCTTATAATCTCATACTAAATAACAGTCTACATCGGTTATTAAAAATTACCTTATAAGAAAAAGTCACCAAATGAGTGACTCCTATTTCATTTCTACTATATTAAACACTTTAAAAAATTATATATAGAAATCTTGCATATAAAGCATGCACCTTCCTTATATTTCCTATGGCTTATACCCAAAATAACATCTCCACCTCAAAGTTCAAAACAATGATTCCATTTAAAGAGAAAAATCAGCTACTTTGATTTCAGTTAATGAAAGATGAAAAACTACATTCTGTTGATTATATTAAGAACAAATATAATTTAGATAAAGACATATTGCTAGATGTACAATCCTGCAGACAATGTGTAGAAGAGGAAGTTAAGTTAATGCAACCAAGGATAAGAGATCATATCCCAAAATTAACTGAATATCTAATTTTCTTAATGCAACAAAACACATTGGGACAGGGTTTCTTATCTAAATTTTAAAGAGTTGTGAGGAGAGAAACAAAAAGTTGCAATAGACAGTTATTGGAACTATTTTACCCAAATTAATAATAGGCCTCCAAGTGAAGAAGATAAAAAAAATAATTCTAATATCTTCTAAACATAAAAATTCATATCTTAGATGGAATCGCTTTACTTGGAAATTTTTTCTTCATGCCACATAAAATTGAAGTAATATTCAAGCAGAAACAAGTTAGTTGGAGATGTAAAATAGATTGGCAACCCATGTTTTTTGACTGTACTGTCTTAACACTTTATTGAAATAACATTAATCTCTTTTTACAGGCTTTGTGGAGATACATTTGTTTTATCTAAATCACTAATCCTTTCTGACACTTCTATTTTTATATGTGTTAAAAAAATGAAATATTGTATTATTTGGTCTATACTGTCTATAGAGAGAAAGTTTCCTACTCATAATTAGAAGAACAAATCTATACCCTCCTTCAAAGAATTTATAAATATTCCAACTGAAGTCTGTCACCTGGAAATCATTACAATTAAGTCAAGAACAACCAGGATTACCTCTTGCTACAATGCATGGACAAAACATAGAGATCTGCTTGACAAGCAAAAATAACTAAATTTTAGATTTAATGTAATGTACAATAACTTGAATGATTTGATGGTTAATGTGAACTCCTGTAAATCTTTGTTTTTCTTTTGTGTGTGAGGTTTAGTTGAAATATTTTCATTTATCATGTTCACAAATCTTTGACTGTAAATATTGTTGTGATTATTTTACAAACTGAAAATCCAATAAAAACTTTTATAAAACATAGGGGTGAGACCTAGATAAACTTTGAAACCATTTCTTCTGATCCAGAAGACAAAATACAAATGCCATCTGATAATTAGTGATATGTTTTCACATATTCAACATAAGAGGAACTAAAAACATAAGATTCTTACCAATAGGCCATTACTATATTTAGGAAAAATTGGAGCACATGCCACACTCATCACTACAGCAAAAATCTAAAGTTCACCATGAAAAAAATAAAACTGCTATGAAGGAAGCATTACATTAAAATACAAATCACATTAAATCTATGTTTAATAAAAAAGCGCATGTATTCAGTTTTACCCTGAACCAATCTCACCTCTC
The DNA here is from genome assembly GCF_019279795.1 of Protopterus annectens. Classification (NCBI taxonomy): domain Eukaryota; kingdom Metazoa; phylum Chordata; order Ceratodontiformes; family Protopteridae; genus Protopterus; species Protopterus annectens. The sequence goes on along the minus strand of NC_056728.1, from coordinate 540,981,367 downwards.
ACCATGAGGAATAACTGTAAATACATTGACAACACCTATTTGTTGTCATAAAATAATCAAAACGACACAGTGTCTTTTTAGTAAGCTTAAAAAATGCCAAGAATCTTTGAACAAATACAGATTGAATTTCATGTGTTTTTTTTTTAATTTTGTCAGCATAAATAGCTTATGGCTGTATTTTTGACCCTGCTTTATCAATAATCAGACACAGTGGGGGTTCAAGAACTGATTTATGCACCTTAGGGATCCTGAAAATAGTCAGGATAACAGGTTTCACTACAGACAAAATGTATATGTTTCAGCATTTATGGATTTATTCTATACTAAACACTGCATAATACAATCAGTTTTTCCTTCGGCTATGTTGACTTTACTAACTGAAGCTAGGTCTATGTTTAACCATCGAATAACATTTGCATCAAACAGGCTAAATATCGAACCCTATCCATTGAACATTCATTCAGCGAACATTCATTTCTTCACTGGGGAAAGTAACTCCTTAACCAGCACTTCCTGTCTCACACAATATAGTATTTCAAACCTACCCAAGTGGGGGCACTAAACACCCCCGACCCCCCCAACTATATGTACCTACTGCAACACCACAATACAGTGGGGAAAAGGGCAGACAGAGAAGTGTTGGACAACTAGTTATTTTCCTGTTTGCTGAAATGAGCATTCACAGAATGAACATCTGGAGGATAGGATTCAGTGTTTAGCCATTTGATGCAAATGTTATTTGATGGTTAAATATAGATGCATTAAAGCTTCACTATATGTACAAGAATAATTTTAGTAGTGTAAAAAAATTTTCCCATAAGCATAATGACCCCACCCTTGTCAGGCTTCATTTTCCTGACAGTAATGTTCCTCTTTAAACCATTTAACAAAATAGTCTCTTCGTCCATTAAGTTGTTGAAGAAATGTTTGTATTTTGATAAAAACAACTTCAGGTTGTTCTCCTCAGACCTCTCAAATAAGTACTTAACTGAGTGTGTGTATCGAGGTTTAAACATGCTTTTCTGTCTTATTCTATGGTAGAGTATCTGGTCTTGGCCTTATTTAACTTCCTACTCATGTAGCATTCTTTTGTTTTCACTTGTTGCTTATTTCCAGTGTAGCACAGCTCCTAACCCAACTTCATATTCATAAATGTTAACAAGAGGCTTAGAAAGTGAGGACTAACCAAGACTGGCACCAAATCTCAGATGACTTTCAGATGGGTAAATGCTTCATCTGCTTCAGTGGGCCACCTTATCTGGTTAGGGCCCTTACCTACTGTAACATCTTTGCTATGTTAGGGCTAGAGCTGCAACATTGGGTTTGAATTTTCTGTGGTAGCCTGCTAGTTTTAAGGGTGCCTTCACTTGTATTTCATATTGGTTATCGGTTAGTTTTTATAGCTTATGCATTTTTGTATATTTGGGGTCTAATTATCACTGTCTCAGTCACATGCCCTAAGTATCTGTCTTCTTACTTGCATAGATTACCGCTAGGCAACATTAACTATAAATTCTGCCTGTCTTAAGGAGTCTGGCACAAGTTGTAATTTGGATAAATCCCAAGTTCTGGATAAATTAGCATGTCATAAAGGTATGAAGGTAAGTACTTGCCATGAGGTTTCAGAATTTTATCTTTGAGCATTAGAAAAATAACAGGAGCGCTGCTGAGTCCAGTGAGTAAGACACTATAACAAGAAAGACATTTAGGAGTGAGAATGATGTCTTCTGTTTGGCTGAAAGGGTGAACAGAATCTGCCAGTATCCTTTGGTTAAATCTAAGGTGTGTATAAATGTTGTTTGTCTAGACTATGAGATCATCCACTCTATGCTTTCCTTAAGTGTTCAAATTTGGATGGGATATTAAGTGTCTGCATATCATTTTAAAATCTTATGCAGCCGCCTGTCTCAGGTTCTAACAAAATTGAACTCTTTCATTCAGTTTGAGACAACTGAGCAACTCCTAGTTGCAGCATTTTTCACATTCTTCACTTATCGCTTTTCTTTGGCACTCTAGTAACTTATACATTTTTCCTTTAACTCCTTACCTAGCAGATTTTAAATATTATGCTTTATTAATTGTCTTCCATGTAGTTCAGAAAAAAAAGTCTTTCTCAATAAGAATTCTTTCAGGTTTTCTTTATGAGCCTTCGACAATGTCTTTTATTTGAACAGAAAGATAGCATTCTCTCATAGGGTACTATTGTAACTATATAAGGTTCTAGGCTGGTGATACTGTTTTAGAACTTGTATATATCATGTCTGCTCTGCCCTTCTGAGTCCAGATTGTCTTATTTTCTAGTTCACATTGTTCATTTCTTTCTAGCATGTCAAATGATTTTTTCCATCATCTAGGAACGTATTTCCTGTGAGGGGGCTAGTGCCAATACCCTGCCCCTTGTTTTTAACCTCCCTAGTTCTGGTATTCTTATTAAATACCCTGCATTTCATCAGCCATGCCCTTTGCATTTGTTCCGTAACAATTTAAATACTTTTTTATCCTGTTTTGCAAGTTTGTAAACATGTGCTCTCACATTTAAATGCATTTTCCCCTCTTCCCAAGTCTCATTTGATATGTCCAGCTATCATTGGTAATGTATACCATATTGTATCTGAATATAGTAAATTCTGTAGACACATAGGTCACTTCTCAAATAGTAAAAAGCAGGTGGGTAAGTAAATTATCCCACTTCATAGCATCCTGTTCTATGGATATCTTCAGCATAGACTTCTGAGTTGTATTAAATCACTCCACTAAAACACTGGTTTGAAATTGGTATACTGATACTCTTAACTGCTTTCCTTGAAAACATTGTAAAAAACTGATGCATCACCCTGCACTGCTGGTCTTTCTCTTTTAGTTTCTACAATGAATTATTTTGGTAACTCACCAGCTGGGATTTTGCAGTAAGACAGAGTAAAATATTTATTTTAATACCATGAGTTCTTCTATCCTTACTCACAAAACAAATCAAGTTTATCTCTCTCTCTCTCTTTTCACTGGGATAATGTATTGCTAACTGTTTTTGCACTTGCATTCCAATAGCCATTCACTTTTACCTTATTTTAAATTTTTCATTTCTCCCATTGCACCCTCCTGCATTGTTTGAAGCAGACTCTGTTTTTAGAGATTGTCACGGACAATATAACACACAAATACTCAGCCAAGAGAGTGCTTCTGCTGTGGTTGATATTACTGACTATTGCCTTTATCTGTGCATATTTTCTTTTTTTCTTCCTTTATTTCATTCTTTCTTTCTATCTATCTATCTATCTATCTATCTATCTATCTATCTATCTATCTATCTATCTTTCTTTCTTTCTTATTTTGTTTGAACTTCAGGTTGTGCTGCCAAAACATAATTCTTGCCATCAGTTTCACATATGATATAAGACTGCCTTCAATATATTTCAGGCCAATGAACCGGCATATGTTTAGTGCAGATCCTTTACTGATCTTCCATAGTTCTGAATTTTGTATAATCGGTAGAATATTACATATAAACTATATATAGTTGCTTGAGTCATAGCAGATTATGGTAATAAGTATGGCAACAGTTGGGTGAAGACATCTAATTGTCATATAATACAACTAAAACACTTTATGACAGCTTATATTTTACAGCTAATGTCTTACTGTTTTTTTTGTTTTGTTTTTGCCGCACACAGAGACTTAAGAAGACTTGGCATCACCCTGGCTGGTCACCAGAAGAAAATCATGAGCAGTGTTCAGGAGATGAGACTTCATTTAATGAATGGAACAGTTCCATTGTGACTGGTCACTCCTTATCTGGTCCACTGTCTATGGTGGAAAGTTCAGCACTTTGTAAACAGGAACTTGAAATATTTCTCAAACAATTAAAAAGGGAAAACTATGAAATGAAGAAGCCACCTACAAAAGCCACGTTAAAGCAAGCAGTATTTGACTGAAGATTATTTTTTACCTTTCTCTTTCTTCAATTTAATAACATGTAATATGCATGAAAACAGATATAAATAATATTAATCATTTTTATTGCTTTAACGTTGAAAGCCTTCCCACAACATGTATGTTTTGTACATGAAATGTACATAGCACCTTCTAAAGCTAGTCATATAACAACACACACACACACACACACACACACACACACACACACACACACACACACAAATACTTCCAGTGACTCATATGAAGTGATCTTTCATCAGTTGTGGGCATACTAAAATGGCTGCCATAATAAGTACACTCTTAGTTGTCTACAGGTGTGTATTGAGGAGCAATATAATTAGTTTATTTTTTGCAAAGACTTTGTTTTGTAAATTTATAAACAATGCTGTTTTACAGAGGTTAAGTTATAGAAAAGATTATGCACTCATTGAGTAGTGCTAATCACAATATATTTATTGTTTTGAATATTTGTAGCTGCCCATTTGATGGCTGTTTCTTTAAGCATTTATGTTGCAGTTTGGTTCCTGAATAATGTATATATATGTATATTGTACAGTTTGTAACAGAAGGGTGCATAACTATTTTTTTCATGCTACCACTCCGTCATTAATGTTGTCATTGTCTGAATGTTTTTTTATTTCTGCAGAACTGGTGATATTTTTTTAAACCAGTAAAAAGCATACAACAATGTCAAACAGAGTTAAGGATCGTGCCATCAGCAGCTCTTATGAAAGGAAGCGTTTACAAACAATTATTCTGTCTGCCAGAGTTGGTGCTACAAAGTATGTTATCTTTAAGGGCCAATGACCTTGATGTCCTATTCTAACAGTAAGCACCTTTTTGAGGAGACTGCAAAGGAAATGAAGTCTTACTACTTGAAAGCACAACTTCAAAGACATAATTGTGATTCATTGGTTAAGTTTTTGCCTCACAATTTCAGAATATGACCCCCATTTACTATCAGCACATTTTTTTCCAGGTGCTATAGTTTCTTCCTACCTCTCAAATGCATACCGATTAGCAACTTAAAACTCCCATGTATACTTCAGTTCCCATTGACCTAGTATGCTAGCTGTTAAATGGAAATGGCCCATGAAAAATCAGTTCACTTACATTAAATATTAACAATGCTTCTGTTTATCTTAGACCTAACTAGTATAATGTAAGCCCTGTATTTACCCTTGCTGGATTTTTTTCAGTAACAAGATTCAGAACTGATTTAACACCACCTTAACTCATTATTATGCAGTTCATTGAGCCAACAGGAATATCAATTGAATAACAAGCCATCTCAGAAAGACAAAATAATTAACTTTATGATTCAGAGTGCATACATTTCTTGAGTAAACTGAAATCCAGCTGTGTCTTTGGATGTTTATCATATGCTAGCTAGTTAATAAGCTGTTGGCAAGTGTAATTACTTCAAGTTTGGGTATGTAAGGGCAATGCTTTTAAGTGGCAGAACTGAAATAGGTTATGCATGGGTCACATATACTAAGCAATAAAGCTGCAGTTTGACAAATGTTAAATATAAATCACTTTGGTTTAAAGATATAGAATGTGTCAAAATATAGTTTATGTGTGAAATTTCCTGAGAATAGTGAACAACAGTAGAAGGATGCTTGAATAGCTTTCTAGTAAATCTGCTTTTCTGCGGGATGTTGAATCCCTGTACTGTTCTTGCATCAATATTGCTGCATTTTCAATAAAAATGCACCAGTTGATATGGCCGCATTTGGAGTAAAAGTAATGCTATATTTTAATTCTATTTAAAATTTATAAATTTTTTGTTTGAATTTCTAATGTTCTCTTTATTCTGCTCATACCCATGGAGCCTGTCCCAGCACTTAGTAGGCATATTACACAGAGATGGTCTTGGGTGGGACAACAGTCTGTTACAGAATGCACACTCATGCACACACACGCACACACACACACACACACACACACACACACACACACACACACACACACACACACACACACACACACACATCTATGCATGAGCACAGAGCCACAGTACAGTACATGTACAGCTATCTAGAAGTTTGGTAAGCTTATCATTTCATATATCTGAATGCGTTTGGGATGGAAGAAGAATATGGATACCACAGCACATAAGAGAACATGCAGAGTCCACACAGAAAGCACTTCTTCTTGTTACTAAATTTGTCAGATACAGGAAGGGGTACCATCATGTTCTCAGTGTGGCAGAGCATTATACTGTCAGGGGAAAGCAACAAGGCATTGTGTAAGGGCCGGTGACTTCTATATCAGAGTAAAGCATCTCCAGAAAAATTACAAAAGGATGACACATGGAGGAGATGCTAAAACATGGGACAGTGAGAAGGACTCAGGAGGTGACACTGTCATGGGAAAAGTAGGACAGGCTCTCTTTTTACAAAGTTGGCTTTGGCATATTAGAAGTTTAGTGTCTTAGCCCTGTGGTGGTGGTGGATGTTGTACAAATCATTCATAGTAGAAAACAAGCATGCTAGGTGTGCTACATGGATTTACACTGACCAGTATCACATACTGAAGGATATGCTACAGCAGGTGCATACAAGGATATGAAAATGTATCTTATATGTTGTCCACATATAAAGACCTCAAAACTGTCCCTGCTTTGGAGGAATGTTACTATTTTCTGACCTGATTTAGGATATCCCTATTTTGTATATATTCTTCTTTTCAGGCTTGAATTACCCCTTAACACAATTTTATGAATCCCCCTTATCCCCTGTGATTTTTGAACCTGTCTAGTACACAGAAAGCCCCACTACATGACCAACATACTAGTGCAATAATAATTTAAAGAGGTCACACATCTTACAGCACTCTTTTTCTGAAGCAAAAACAAATTATCTTGTAGAATTTAGTGATACAGTTCATTAAAGTCTACATATTTTACACTGTTTCTTTGATAATGTGCTTATATTTTTCTATCATTTTTGTCATTCTGTTTTTCAAACATGTTTAGGAGTAGTATTCCACATTTCAACTGGAAGCGGAAAGAGTTATGAGCTATTTGGTATTCCAATCTTATGCTAATTAGATGCCTAGAATTTTAGCTAGATATTTCTATTTCTCAAGGGCGTTTGTTCCTCTTTTCAGTGTCTGCAGGTTGAGACGTATGTACACCCATACCATCACACATACCCATATGGTTCATGTTATTTCACATTTCGTGATGCGGCTTCCTACAATTGGGGAATCTCAGTATCATTTGAGTACCTAGTTATCATTGTGGCGACTTCAACCTTTACAACACAGTAAGGCATTTATCATAACATACTTAACCTTTACTTTGTGCTTCACCAATTTTTACTTACATCAAATGTTGTCACAAAGATCCAGCACATCTTCATGGAAAGTGATGTAGGTACATAAGCACAGTGAGAAGGGTGGTATTCTTCCAAATTTGAATACATCATACAGCAGTCACTTGCTTGAAATCAGTACATGCCTCTACTCCTATTACAAGATTCAGACAATGCCTTCCACTAACTAAACAGTGGCTTGGAATATGACCCAGTAGGTGTTTCTGGACACTAAGGATAGATATGATAACGTTAATATTACTGGGGGCTGCAAAGAATGATCTATATTGTGGATTTACACGTTTTTGAGCTGGCAAAATGTTACCTTTCAGATGTCTTTTGAAGTAAACTTCAGTTTTACTATTTTATGAGACCCTGGATTTCTTTTTGAAGCTATATCTGTCCCTTTGTTGATCAGCTTCCTTTCTGTGTCATTCATATTAAATTGGAAGATGTTTGTCTAGAGTGGGATTTCTGCCTTTGGCTTGTTGCTCATTATTACGGTGTGTTCTGTGGCCTGTAATAAACAAATATGGAAACTTCATATGTTTCCTTAACTTATATCTGCATGAATTAAGTAATGCTACGTGCAAAATCCGTAGCAGCTATGGCTACGTAGCTAAGCTCCAGTCACACTTAAGGCAATAATTACAGTATATGAAATCTGTCTTTAATGCATTGCTTGCAGCTGCCCAGTTTCTATTCTACAGTAGTACTTTACTTGCTTAGAAACAAAAATAGACTTTATGCATTCTACAGCTGGAAATGAAGAAAGTTGGAGGGATTGAGTAAAAAATGAAACAATGTTTTATTTGGTTAAGTATCCCCAGGCATAACAAAAATTGGTGATAGACCATTCTAATGTCTAGCCAACAGACAGACCAGTAAGAAAATATTGTATTATGGTTAAATTTGAAGGACCGTGGGTTCCTTATTACCAATGAAGTAACCACACAATCAAGTGGTGCAGTCTGTGGCATTCCTGTGCCTGTCTTGATAAGAAGGAACACAATTGTGACTACTTATATAAGAATTTAGTATGCAATAGGCAATGTTTGCATTTATGTCAATTTAGCTTGGAAAATCTAATTGCTGCATGCTGTCATTTCCCTGTTTTCAAGGTGAAGGGCTGCATATGTTGTCTCCAGAGCGCACTGCCTGTGAGTGGTATGCATTTGCAAATTGCTAAATGCTTTTTGCTCCACACTCCACCAAAAATCAGACTGCTACTGAAAAGTGTTTTCTCACCTCTTCACAAGAAGTTAACATCCAATGGATTTGCTAACCATACCATAAGTATTAAAATGACCCTCGCCTTCATTTCAAAGTCAGGTGACCCAAGCAATAAATAATATTACTACTGAATTCTGAAGCAAGAGGGTTCTTTAATGCTTCATCATTGATTTATTCTAGAACATTTTTGCAACTTTTCTACTTCCAGGGCTGCTGGATTTGAGAAACATGCCCTACACAAAGCAGCTCTATTTATGGTTTTCAGATATGCAATAATTCTAGCTTTGGATAACTTTTTAGTGACTCTTAAAGCTGTCAGGTCCATGAATTTCCATCTCTTCTGGACTTACCTTTAAATGTCAATTATTTTCTGATTGCCTTCCATCAGTGCTCTTGATCTTGCAGGTACTGCTGTCATGTGTTCATGTGGCAACTAATCAGCTTGCTAGCCCAGTGACCAGATTCTTGCCCTTTTGTCTATGTTATTTAATAATCCAAAGGTATAGCCCCTCCTTTTTTTCATTCTGGTTTTGTCTTCCAGCTATAGTATTGAAATCATTACGTGTGTCAATGAGGGTAGCCACATCTGTCTAATGTTTGTTGATATTTATTTTTCACTAACATAAATGAGTAGCATATCACTGCCTATTTAAGATGGTTGCAGACACATTCTAATGCATCACAGTTATGTGTCATTCATAGAGGACTGTATGACACTGGGTGGCTACCCATACACATTCATTTTTCCCTCTTTGACTGTCATAATTTTTGTTGAGCAAGACAAAATGCCATTATCTTTTTTGATATGACATACTTTTTTTCATTTATTAAGAGAAAGGTGAGGGCAAGTGTACAATTTCATAAGCCTCCAACTGGAGAGAATATATTGATGACTGATAAGAAAAAACATCCTTGTTAGAAAAATCACAAGGGTCTCACTGAAATGAAGTTTGTAGTACCATTTATATTTCTCAAATCCAGGCAAGAGTACTACATGCACAACACCAACTTTCAAAAGAAACTAGTTAAGGCAAGATGCCAGTGAGCTCCTGTCATGACTTGAAAATAATTTACTATTGAACTTTTTGCTGTCTGTGTTCTTCAGTTATCAACAGGGAGCTTTTGTTTCTGACCATGTCCTTGAAATTCTTTTTGTCTGGACAGAGTTATCTTAGCAATTCAGACATTTTTGTTACAGGACAGCAAGTGTAAAATAAATCTACAACACCTGCTGATTACTATAGCTTGTATTTAATATATGCACTTAAAATCAATTGTTGTACACTTTCACTTTTGAAGGCATACAGTAGAAACAAACGTACATTAGGTAGCAGACAAAGCGGTTGCAGAAGATTAAAACATAACACACTGCACTCTATATGGTTTCTATTTTTCTCCAATCAGCATGGTAACACACTTTGTGTATGAGTTATCACAAAAGCTGTTCTTTTTCATTAAGGCGATATAATAGTTTGCACAAAAATAGTTCTTCACAGCATGTCTGGAAAGTCAAAATTTCTTGGAAAATAAGTAAAGCCTATGATAGCATAATTCATACATTGTTGTTGTACTTGAAATCCATAATTCAGCAAAGAGATTCCTTCCACAGAATATGTAGAAATGTAGTTTGCTTTGTTTTAGACAAATACCTCTGATTTTAATGCAGAAACTTAAAGCATGTAGATTCTGAGTCACCAAAGGAGAGTACACTGTTACTGGTGCAGGCTTCTGCTCCATTAGGGAAATAACACTGTTTTGTAAGGAAATACAGTTGTCATCTTATTTCTATTTACAGTGAAAAATATTTATATTTAACATTGAACAAAAAACAACCAGACAGAAAAGATGCTGTCCCCAGGATTCCAACACCGCAAGCTGAAAGCTTCCAACAGGTTGCTTTCAGTCCTGTTTTTGGCACATAGTTTTCACTTTCTGTTCTCTTTTGGTTACATTTAACTTGTTTAAGATGGAGTAAAATTTTTAACTTTGCTTTACACCTCTTCTTATGTTTCATAGTTAAGAATTAAGATAAAAAATAATGGCAGGAAAATGTGTTATAATATTGTAAGAACTATGTAGAGATCCCAACCAAAATGTTGCTCTTTTAAGACTGTTATTATTTTTTGTTTTTGTAGCAGCTAACCAACTACATTTGTTTGCATCAGGCTTCTTTATCCATCTCCATAAAATATTAGCTGTCTTGTGTTTATTTTTTTTCTGATGCTTTTTGTGCATTTTGGTTGTGTAAATGTTTTTGTAGTGTAAGATATGAAATTTTATATTTTTTCATAAAATAAAAAAAAAATCCACATTCTAACAGTGTTCTTGTGATTTCTGCGTCATATTCATTTTCCGATGACTCTATTTGGGGGGGGGGGTGTATAACAGTTTAATTTTCAATGAATTCTAAACACAAAAAGAGAAGAAATTGAAAATAGGAAGTGGTTCACAATAGCTATACTGAAATTAAGCTACCCTGTGTTCAAAGGATAAATTAATATTTTGCAGTGCAACATTGCAATCTCTATTACACACACACATTTAAATTAATGCAGATTAGTTTAGTACCAAAGGCAGATATTTAAGGTGGTCCTGATTAATCTAAGCATTCAAAGCTTAGTAGGTAGTTTAGATAACAAGCAGTACAGAACAGTATGATTGGTAAACAGAAGGCATGTATAACTTAATGAGTACAACAGTTTGTGGAGTGTGTGGGATGACTCATGTTGGAGGATATATTTATGGTCTGATGAGAATTTGTTGGGAAAATATTTTATTATGGGATTTAAAGTGACCAAAATTGACAGTTGGCTGTGGCTGTGTTCAAAAGGGATCACTGATTATATGCCTTTCCCTGAGGTGCATTGCCAGAGGGGGGAGTATGTTTATGACTAAGGAGTGGTGGGGTACATCCCCATCAGCAAAATAAAAACAGTTTTAGAAATGTCAGGCTGTTGTAATCTTTCTTTCGAGAATTTTCAGTTGGGAGCTGATCCTGAGACAGTATGTGAGATGCCAAGAGCTAGGTGAAGATAAAGAGGTGCAGCAAACATCTAGTCAGTGTGATGGCAAGATAGGATAAAGGAACATATAAAGGAACATATAGAAAGAGAGTGCTACCAGATTTGATGTTTCTACGACTGCATTCTGGCAAGAATAGGTCATAAAAAGATGAAGAGTCTGAATCATGTTATTTTTTATTCACTATTCTGAAAAGAAGAATGCATTTTGTATTCTGGAGTTAAGATTTGGAAAGAGTGAAGCATACATATTTTGCAGTGATTTACATTTATGTTGCTTCTTATGTGGACTGATGGAGATGACTAAATTATAGAGTTTCTCCTTCAGTACATTTGGCAATCTGCCTTTTCTTCATGCCTGACTTTGCTTTCTCCATTTCTGCACCTGCTCCATGCCATTGTGGTAGTTGATAACATTGATCCAAATAGTAGTTGGTACTATAGCTTTTTCTGCATCTCCACCCCTTCTGTTTTCCTGCTCAAAGTGATCCCTTCACATGTCCCTGGTGTGAAGGTTTACCTGTGCTCCATGTCACCTAGACTGTGCTGAGAAGTCATCCGTATCTTTCTACCTTTCTTTCCATTCTATCATGCACAAGCATTCTAGTGATGTTCCTCTGCACCTCTTCCGGAATTCTACCATTGTCCTTATTAAAGTATTCAGGGTATGACTTTATTATGGTTTGCTAAAAAAAGAACACTGATTTGCTGTTTCTGGTATTTGCCCTTCGTCCTGCCATCTCTGCTATACCTATATATTATGCTTGCTGTTGCCACTGCCCTTTTTATCTCTTCCTAGGGGTCCAATTCTGGACTGATCAACATCCTTAGTTCCTTTCCTATTCTTCTGATGTGAGTTTTTCTCTCTTCAGCAGATGATTTACAACAAAATTATTGTGACCCAAGTGATGTACTTGTCAGTCATCTGTGTTTAGCTCCAGTAGTTACGTTTCTGCCCATTTTGTCTGCATTTCCAAATCAGTTTAAGATCTTCCCCAAGTCTTTCACTGCTGCACCTTTCTTTGTGCTTTCAGGTCTGATTATGTCTTCAGTTCACTCAGAGAGGGCGGAGACATTGAATGATGGATTTTTACTTAATTAAGAGTGTTTTAGCAATTAGGGTTTTAAGTGTGTGCGTGTGTGTGTGTTTGTGTGTGTGTGTGTGTGTGTGTGTGTGTGTGTGTGTGTGTAAATAAGGTTTGCAATGCTGTTATTTTACATTTCAAAAATTGCCTGCCCGTGAAAGCACTTGGGTCATTTTATTCCAATGAATTTACTACAGTTATGGTTTCTGCAGTCCTTTGATATTTAGGGCTGAGGCAATCACACTGAAAAGTATTGTACACAGAAGAAACTCCTGTGGTCTCTACTCATCACTGTCCCTATTCCTGACATTGTTCCTCTCATCACAACCCTTTGTGTCCCACCCTTCAACCATATACCAGGTAATTTCCCCAATTGTGGTCCTGCCCACAAACCCCTCCACTCATGCATCTGTTCTGCAAGATAAACTCTTGATGAGTTACAGGTAAATGATATCTACTGGTAATTCTCTGTCATTCTTACTCTTATCTACTCCAATGTAAATGATGCATTGGTGTGATCATTGCTGGCTAGCAGTGCCTTCACCTGGATACCCATGAACCTCTTCACCACAGTTTCAGTCAGTCCAGAATTCTATCCTTTTTCACACATTCCTGCAGTAGCTGGCTGAATGCTTCATTGTCCAAGGCTCCTGTCACCTTCCATTCTTCCCAGCCATGGAGCTGGGATTTTCCCCATCTGCTCCATGCAAATTCAAATCCTTCAGGAGAATAACCTTTAAGCCCCATCTCCAGATGTTTTGTTTTTTCAGTTTTCTAGTTTTCATACTTTTCTTTTCATATGCCTGTGGGCTAATACATTAAGATCAAACTCTTCTCAGTGGTGCTCCTTCCTCTGCCTTAACTCTCTGTGCATTTATCCTGTACTTAAGCACAGCCTATTCCCTATTTGCTTTCTCCCCCTATGTTTTCCCACACCTTCCTCTCATCAGATCACATGTTTCCACTTCCTCTTCCTCCTCACCATTTCCACTTTATTCATTCTTGCATGACTAGGCAATACACTAGTATCTCTAGCTTTCATAATGTACTATGAAGCTGCCCCATTCTCCTGCTGAACCCATATGTTCTGCCATCCCAAACATCCCTGAACCAAATAGACAGTCCACAAGACAGACCCTGCACCAAACTACCTGGCTTGAAATAATATCAGACAATTGAGTGCAGAGGATCATAGCCAGAGGTTACAATATACCCCTTCCCAGAAGAACCCAAGAAATTGAAGAAAATCCCCAATGATCCACCCAGTCACAGCAATGCAACAGTCTTAGAAATTCAAAAAATGCTCATGGAAAGACTCATTCAAACAGCCCCACCAAACCAGATAGGATCCAGATACTACTCATGATTCTTTTTAGTGCCAAAAAAGATAGGGGACTGGAGACCAATTCTAGATCTCAGCCGGTTGAACAAATCGGTACAACAAACCAAATTCTGAATGGTCATGATTCAGTCTATACTCCCCTTTTTAGGGAAAGATGATTGGATGTTCTCAATAGATCTTCAGGATGCGTATTATCACATAAAGATGGACAAGCACTCCAGAAGATTCCTACACTTCTGGCTGGGAGCCAGTCATTAACAATTCAGAGCCATACCCTTTGGCCTCACCACAGCCCCCAGGGTGATCACCAAATGCATAGCTGTAGTAGCAGCTCACTTCAGACCGCGAGTATTCCATATGTTTCCTTACCTAGATGACTGGTTCCTCACTGATCCCACCAGGCATCTACTACTACAAAGAAATGATGTCATTCAAATTTACTCCTAACTCAGAATTACCATAAACTAAAAAAAGTCAAACCTACAGCCGTCTGAGTAATTGGAATTCATAGGAGTGATACTAAACACATGCACAAGCATTGGGTCTCTTCCATTGGACAGACTTCGAAGAATAAGATCTCAAGTCAGTCAAATTGTCCACAGTAAAAAAGCCCCTGCAAGACTGTTACTACAAGAGCAGGGAATGAAGGCAGCATCCATCACGTTGGTCCCATTGGCAAGATATCACATGCAGATTCTTCAGTGGCTTCTGGCTTCCCAATGGTTTTTACTGAATCAATCAACGTCCTACCTAGTAATGATCACTGATACATACAAGAGAGATCTCAGTGGCTTCATTCGGATGATAGTTTGGCAGGCAGACCCTTTATTCTTCCTTAACCCCAGGCCAAAGTGACCATGGATGCATTCCAGATTGGGGGGGGGCATTATCTGGGAAAGACAGTTCAAGGCACTTGGTCCCACTTGGAGGCCAATTTCCATATCAATGTTCTAGAGATGAGGACGGTGATCTTAGCATTGCAAGCATTTCAGGAAACCCTCCCCTTGAGAACAATTGCAATTCAAACAGACAGCATGTCAGTTGTCTGGTACATCAACAAGCAGAGGGGGAACCCGTTCCTATCCTATCTGTCGAGAAGCTCTCAGAGCTTGGCAATGGGAGATTTCTTCTGACAGCTTTCTGACAGCAATGAACATACCGGGAAGCTCCAACATTATTGCAGGCAGACTGAGCAGATGTATTCTAACACCTCACAAGTGGTCTCTCAATCCATTGATAGTGGAAAAGATATTTCGCCTTTGCAGCCAGCCTTGCTACAACCTGTTTGCATCACCCATGAACAACAAGTGCAGCAGCTACTTTGCCCTGATCGTGCCTCCAGGGGAGTCACCGAGAGATGCTCTTCAACATGCTTAATCCTCCAGTCTACTGTATGCATTTCCCCCAATTCTTCTAATATCCCAGTTTCTGAAGAAAGCCTTCAGGTTGAAGAACAGGATAATTCTCATTGCCCATTCTGGCCTCAACAGATATGGATCCCCCTTCCTTTAGCCTTATCTAGTTTGGAAACCTTAGAATCTGGACCCAGCTCCAGACCTGTTGCCCCATCCAGACAAACTGGTTCATCCAAATATTCAGAACCTTAAGCTTACTGCATGGCTTCTCCAGTTCCCATGCTTGCCAGGCATTCCTCTTTCATTTCCCCAGTTCAAAGAATAGTTCTAGCCTGCCACAAACCTTCGACTAGGAAACTGTACCTGAACAAATGGAAAAGGTTTTCTAAGTGGGCATCATAGACTAACCTTGATCCATATTCGGCTCCAATCAATAAAGTTTTGGAATTCTTGACATTGATATTTGAAGCAGGAGCCTCAGCATGGACCATTCATGTGCATTTAGCTCCAATCTCTAATTTTCATTGTGGTCTAAATGGCACATCACTAATATCCCACAAACTTTGCAAAACCTTTCTGAAAGGGTCCTTGATGCTCAGACCTCCATATAAAGAACCTTCTGCACCTTGGGACTTGAATCTGGTACTTCAATCTCTTGTTTATTCACAGTTTGAAACCTCCACAAATTGCGATCTGAAGTTGTTGTCCTGGAAAATGTTGTTCCTTATAGCTATTATCTCTGCAAGGAGGATATCTAAGATATCTAACCTCCTTAACTCATTTTTCATAAAGACAGGGTGTCATTGAGAACAAACCCTTCATTTTTACCAAAGATAGTATCTGAAACTAACAATAACCAAACTATCTAACTTTCAGTTTTCTTTCCTAGTTTTTTCAAAGAAAAGTGAATACTACTTAGATTTGTTAGTGTTCATAGACAATTATGTTTTTACCTGCACAGGACAAATTACTCCAAAAAGTCAGATCAGTTGCTTGTCTCCATTTCCTCTGTGGCTATGGGGAAACCAGTTTCTAAAGTCAATCTGGCTAGATGGCTAAAGGACTGTATCACGTTTGTTTATGACAAGAGGAATCTGCTTCTACAAAGGCCTGTTAAAGCACAGCCACATTTGCAGTCTTTCACTCTAGAGTTTCTATAGAAAGATATTTGTTCAGCGGCTACTTGGGCATCTCCACCTACATTTATTACTCATTGCAAATTGGATCTGGTCTCTAGGGGATGAGCATCCTTTGGCTTGATGGTCCTCAGGAATATTCTTCCATGAGACCTCCCAAGATTCAGGTAGCTGGGGACTCTGTCCCACTGTCAAAGATTATGTGAAGATTGACAACATCAGATAAAGAAGTTATGTCTTACCATAATGTTCCACCTGTGTTGTAGATCTTCAAATATCCATGACATACCCACCCCCGTCCCCCTGACCTCGGGCTTCTTGGTGGATCAGATCCTTCCTTGACATTGCTCTTTGTTAAGGGATGTAGATAAGGTCTCTGTTCTATTACTTTTCTGTCACTATTGTATGCAAACTTGATTTGAGGTAAATTTGCGAGGAGCATTATAGATAGGGTTTAGCTTGAGAGTTTTTGGAAGGTGCAAGCTGGAATAACAGCCGAGTCAGTTCTGAGGTTTGAAACTGAACTCACTGTCAAGGATATGTGAAAATCGACAATACAGATGGAACATTGTGATAAGAAATAATTTCTTTTTTCAAGTCATTATATGCAGAACTTTACTCAATAAACATTGCCAATTAATCTTATTGTCTATTTCAACATTTGAAGTGACATGTCACTACAAATTAAAATTATATATACATACATACATACATACATACATACATACATACATATTGTCCTTATCTGATGAACAACATTCAAGTAATACATATTTTAAAAACAAGAACATTCCAAGAGCAAGCATTATTAAAATATTTATTAAAATCTTGTCAACCTAACTTTATGGATCTATACTTCAGAACACAATTAAGAGAGAGCAATTTGTTAAGCCCTGGTTTAATAGTGGTATTCAATCTTATCTGTCATTTTAACTCTTTTTTTGCCCTAATAATAATTCACCATTGCTTCCATGTTCTGAAACATATCCCCTATCAATCACAAAGAATTTATTTTGTTTAAAAACAGAGAATTTGAGAGTATGCTTATAAAGAGAGTTGTTCAATTTGGATTTTTTAATCTCATAAATACATTTGTATAGACATTCTTTTAAAGTCCTAATCATTTTATCTATATAAAGCATTGGACATGATGTGCATATTGCTATATAAACTATCATTTTAGGATTGCATCTACATATCCCTGGACATGTTAGAGTTTTGTCAAATCCCTCGACTGTCACATAGGGTCTATAACTGATGAATCTACATTATTTACAACTTCCACACTTTGCCATCCTTGAGCGACCTAAGTGTTTATCTTGTCCACTGTTTTTTTTGTTTTCAAAAATGTATACAGCAGGAAAAAAGCCCAGAGGCTAGAGGAGGCTAGACCACTTCTTATTAGAGCCTAGAATGCTGAACGTTAGCAAGAAACTGGTGCACAAGAGCAGCTCAAGAGGGGGAAAGAAGTAGCACAGGCAGTTATTTTTCAAACCTATCTATTCCCTGGATCAACAGAAGAATATATTTTTTCAGACAGGAACGCCCAATAAAATGGAATACTGGAAGGGTTGTTGGAGATGGAATCCACTAATGTATTTAAGAAGGCATGGAACAAGTAGAAAAAAAGGTAATTGGGAATATAAAAGTGGGGAGAATGTAGAATGTTAAATGCACTGAAAGAGAAACACAAGAATGGCTTACTGTCTTGTTATGGTATCAAGCAAATTCAATATAATGTAAGCTGCTTTTAAGCACTACTCTGCTAACTGAGTGCTCACTCCCCTATTCCCCTTCTTGGCAGTTTCTAGCCCTTCCATCTCAGTTTAAAGGAGTGAGGATAGGTGAAGGCTGCCAGCCTAGCCAGATATAATTTTGTAGACAATTCTGTCATTAGTAAATATTGATGTAAGCCACGTTTGTTTTCTTAAATATAAGAACATTATGGTAAATGTTGAACTTCCAAAATGTAACCACATTGCACTTGGCTTAAGGAAAGCTAAGTTAAGCATTGTGTAATTGTTTGATGTCAAAACTCAGAGCCAAGATGTCTAGATAAAGGCATTCTGCCTATTGTTTTGAAGCCATAGTTAATGGCTAGAATTCACATGTATAATTTATTTTATTGCTGTGGCTTCCTGGCCAGCTGCAAGATCAAAAGGGTTATTAACCTCTGAGTTTCTGTTAGCCTGGGAACCAGAGATAAATAATGTAATCTGAAATGAGTCAGTAGTACTGGGTTATCAATTTAAGGACAGAGAGACACAGAACATTTTGCATTTGTCTTCAGAACATTCAAAATCACCAGCACTGCTTTGCCTATATGTAATTTTATTTTAGAACTGTGTTTTCTCTTAGATATAGCTAGGAAATAGGCAGATTAGACTAATTGCTTTTTTCTCTCTTGATGTCAGAACTATTCTACTGTATTATTTTAAGCATTTTTCTGTGATCTCTGAACTCTTGACTAGCACTGTGTAGTAAGAAGTATTGTCTTGTGTTCTTATTATTGAGTATGAATTTTTTTTATACCTTTTAACTGTGGTTGTTTTATGTAGAGTTAATTTAAGCTCTAGAGTACATTGCATGTATATAGTGATACTGTTCAAGCCACCCCAAATAAGCCTTGCTGTTCAGTCACACTAACCAGTTGGATAATAATATAGCAAAGTAATAATTGGACACCCTTTAAGAAGGGCCTTTTAGTAGCTGATAGTAGTGGCTCCTGGCAAGTGGTATTACTGTATAGTCTGGGTAAAAGGAGCACTGCTACAGAACCTGTGCCAGCCTTCCCCAGGAGTGTCTGTGCATTTGTATATAACTCATATCCCAAAGTGTGTGTGTGTGTGTGTGTGTGTGTGTGTGTGTGTGTGTGTGTGTGTGTGTGTGTGTGTGTGTGTGTGTGTGTGTCAGCTACTAGGGCAGGGACACGAAGCATTGGTTGGACAGAGAGGGTGCTGGAAGTTTTAGCTTGACCACTAGGCTGAGATCCAAACCATATAGCTGTGCTAGTGGGGAGTCTTATTGGAGATCTGGAGAGAAAGGGAGAAACCAGTCCCAGACTGACTGTGATCTCTGTGTGCTCTTAAGGGAAATTGCACTTTACTGTGTGTGTATTTGTTATCCTTCCCAATGTGGACGCCTCTCACTGGTTTTAGTGGCAAGGTTTGAGGCTCCTTGATTGCTGGGCCAGTGCACGGGCATCACATATTAATTGTTTGTCAGTGGTGGGATGTCCACACCACATATTAATTGGTTGGCAAATACTAATTGACTTGTAGTAGTGTGGGTAGTGTGAATTCCTGTAGCTTGTGCACAGTAATCACGGAAGGTGTTTTTGTACTCTAAATCAGCCACACAGTGAATACCCAGAGTTCAGATCACAATTATTTTATTTCTTTTGTTAGCTTAATTAGTCAAGGAGAGCAGGCAACCAAGTCAATAGAGGAGTATGGTAAGCTGTCGAGCCAGTTGGCTGAGATGTGCCAGACTAAGGGACTGGTGCATGGAAACCTGACTAAGGCAGACATGATTACAGCTTTGGTGACAGCTGCATCAGAAAACAGCAATCAGGAGGGTGATCAGTTATTTTATTTCTTTTGTCAGCTTAATTAGTCAAGGAGAGCAGGCAACCAAGTCAATAGAGGAGTATGGTAAGCTGTCGAGCCAGTTGGCTGAGATGTGCCAGACTAAGGGACTGGTGCATGGAAACCTGACTAAGGCAGACATGATTACAGCTTTGGTGACAGCTGCATCAGAAAACAGCAATCAGGAGGGTGATCAGAGTGG
This sequence comes from Protopterus annectens, assembly GCF_019279795.1. Taxonomy (NCBI): domain Eukaryota; kingdom Metazoa; phylum Chordata; order Ceratodontiformes; family Protopteridae; genus Protopterus; species Protopterus annectens. Next base: position 540,961,157 of record NC_056728.1, on the reverse strand, counting down.
CCGTGGAGATGTACAACACTCAGAGAATGGACAGCTCAACCTTTTTGCAGAGGACTTAAAAATCCATCTGGAGCTAAAGAGACTTAAGTTGGAGGCCAAGCATTTGGAAACAGAAGCAGCAGAGAGACTGAGACTGCTATGCCTGGAAGCTGAGGAGAAGAAAAGGCAGAGGCAGCATGAAAAGGAGATGCTGACTCTTTGATAGAGCCATGGAGGTAATGGGGAAGGAAGTAACTGGACCCCAGAAGCGCAAAAGGTCAGTAAATTTCTTCCACAGCTTACAGAGGGGTTTAATTTTGATAGTTTCATTCATATGTTTGAGAGGGTATGTAAACTGATGTTGACCAAAGGCTCTGGGTACGGAAGCTGACCCTCTTACTCCATAATAAAGCTGTAATGGTGTTGTCTAAAATTTCTGATTATGAATGCTTTAATTATACTGCTGTTAAGAATTGTTTGTTAAATTCTTTAAGCTAACACCTGAAACTTATAAAAAAAAGTTTTGTGAGCATAGATGCAAGCCAGATGAAAGTGGGTGTGAATATGTTGCTGAACTGAGCGCTTACTTTCGTAGGTGGGTGAGTGGATGTCAGGTCACCACTTTTGAAGGGCTACTTCAGATGAGCTGGGGAAGAAGGGAGACCTATACCTAGCAAGCAGGGCATCCCTGCACAGGAAAGGGACCCCAAGTACTGCTCATGGCTATAAAGGAACTCATGATGGGCAGCCCAGACGGCTCCAACAGAATCTGCCAGTAGCAGGGGAAGCCACTAGTCCAGATACACGTGCAGAATCTAGGGTTAAATGTTTTGAATGCAACCTGTGGGGCTGTGTAGCATACAGATGTCCATGGAGGCAAGGTGGGGAGCAAAAGGTGAGGGAGCCAGTAAGAGGGAAATACAAAATGCCAATAGTAGGTTGTCTTGAGACAACAGGGGTACCAAACTACCATCCTGCAGATGTCCTGATAGGGAAGAGTTTTGATGAAGTAGTACTTTGTGTTAATGACGTTACACATAGTCAGGCTTTGAGACAAGCATGTGGGTCTGGTAGCCCGGGGGAGACCCAGACAGACCGCATACTTGCAGCTAGGACTGGTGAGATGGTTACTTCAGGGAGGAAGCTATTTTGTTGCAGTGAGACTCAGGGTGAGCCACATATGTTTGTGGGTACTGATGTTCCCTTGGACACAATGACTGCAAAGGAAGAGCTGAGCAGTAGTACCCAGGCTGGCAGTGAGGCACCGCTGTCAGAGGATGCCAGACATCCTGTGGACGGGGAGCTGGGAACGGTTACAAAGAGAGAGTTGAGACAGGCTCAGCTCTCAGACCCTACATTGCAAGGCCTGAGCCAGGTAGCTAGTGAGGCACCTGATTCTCAAGGGAAGGGGGGATCTATATACTGGGTCAAAGGGTTACTGTATAGAGGGAGGACCCCTGAGGGAGGGCTAGAAAGTGAGAGAATATAGCATTTGGTAGTGTCTAGAGTCTACCGTCTGGTGCTTCTTGCCATAGCTCATAATATTCCCTTTGCAGGTCACATGGGCATAAAATGTACAAAGAGATGTATTATGTAGAACTTATATTGGCCTGAAATTTCCAGAGTTGTAACAGGGTACTGCAGGACCTGTGACCAGTGCCAACAGTTAGGCAAGGTAGGAGACAAGGTGAGAGCTCCTTTAATGCCTTTGCCTGTGTTTGAGGAGCCATTTCAGAGGGTAGCTATGGATATTGTGGGACCTCTGATTACCCCAAGTTCCACAGGGAAAATGTGTATCCTGGTGGTAGTAGATTATGCTACAAGATACCCTGATGCAGTGGCTTTGTCCTCCATTGAGGCAGAAAAGGTGATACATGCTTTTTTAGAGATTTCCAAAAGAAATACTGACTGATTTAAGTGCCAATTTCATGTCAGACCTGCTGGCTTGTCTGTGGAAGTACTGTGGGATGAAGCACCTGAGGACCATCCCTACCATCCCCAGACTAATGGTCTTGTTGAGAGGTTAAACTCTAAAATCAAGTCCATTCTACAGGCATTTGCAGACCAGTTTAAGAGGGAGTGGGACAAATATTTGACCCATCTGTTGTTTGCTTACAGAGAGGTTCACCAGGACTCCACAGGGTTTTCACCCTTTGAGTTGCTGTATGGGCATGCGGTGAGGGGACCTCTAGATTTAATTTGAAATGAGTGGGAAGGTGAGTGTGACATATGTCCTAAACCTCAGGCAAGGCTCGGGGAACTCATGGGCTTGTCCCAGGAGAACTTGGTAGAAGCCCAACAACAAAAAAGGTATAGTATGACAGGAATGCTCGAGCTAGAGGGTAAGCTGTAGGGCAGCAGGTAATGGTTCTCATTCCTGTCAGACACAACAAGCTGCAAGCAGCTCAGAAGGGACTCTGCAAGGTGGTAAGGAAGGTATGTGATGTTAATTACATGGTACAACTGCTAGGCAGGAGGCAGGAGCACAAATTGTACCATATTAACATGATGAAACTTTACCATGATAGGGCAGTCCTTGTGCTGAGTATTTGCAGTGGGTTGCAGTAGGAGTCTAAGGGAGATCTGGTGACTGATCTCCTCAGTGAGGCTCAGACTGCCACCTCAGTGGAAGGGGTGGCAATGTCACAGCAGCTATCTCCTACCCAGGTTTGAGAAATCCGAGCAGTGTTACAGGAGTTTGGGCAAATGTTCACTGGGAAAGCAGGGTGCACCCACCTGGTGCAGCACCAGGTCAGTACAGGACCCCAAAGGCCTATTAGGCAGGCCCCTTATAGGGTGCCTGAGAGAATCAAACAGACTCTGAGGGAGGAGATACAGGAGATGTGGGAACTAGGGGTAATTCAAGAGTCCAGCAGTCCCTGGGCCTTCCCAGTGGTGCTGGTGCCAAAGAAGGATGGCAGCACCAGGTTCTGTGTGGACTACAGGAAATTAAATAATCACACAGATGCTTACCCCATGCCTAGGAAAGATGAAGCCCTAGAGCAGCTGGATGGGGCTAAGTATCTTGCCACCATTGATCTTATGAAGGGTTACTGGCAGGTGCCCTTGACTCCCAGTGCAAGAGAGAGGTCAGCCGTTATAACTCCTTTTGGCTTGTATGAGTTCACAAAAATGCCCATGGGATGAAAAAATGCCCCAGTGACTTTCCAGAGGCTGGTAGATCATATTCTAGCAGGAGCAGGAGGGTTTTCCCTTGTTTACCTAGATGATATTGCCATCTACAGCCATTCCTGGCATTTCACCTTCAACATGTCAGGGAGGTGCTGGGCAGACTACAGAGGGCAGCGTTGACCATTAAACCCAGCAAATGTCAGGTGGGTATGGCAGAGGTCTCCTACCTGAGACATAGGGTGGGGAGTGGTAAGATCAGGCCAGAACCTGCCAAAGTGGAAGCCATTCAGACATGGCCTGCACCTGGTACCAAAAAGCAGACCAGGACATTCTTAGTAACAGCAGGGTACTACAAAAAGTTTATCCCCAGTTATAGTACCATAGCTGCTCCCCTCAAAGATTTGACAAGGAAGAACAGGCCAGATAAGGTAGTGTGGACCATGGCACGTGTGCATGCATTCCAGAAGCTTTAAGAAGTTTTGGGAGGACCCTGTGTTAGCCAGTCCAGATTACAGCAAAGAGTTTGTTGTGCAGGTGGATGCTTTGAACCATGGGGTGGGGGCTATACTTTGCCAGATTTCTTCAGATGGAGGCTCCAACCCAGGGAGGAATGCTATGCAGCTGTAGAAAAGGAATGTCTAGCCATAGTGTGAGCACTGTAGAAACTTCAGCCTTATCTGTATGGAAGAAAATTCACTGTAGTGACAGATCACAATCCCTTAACATGGTTAAACAGAGCCAGCCAGCAAAATGCCAAGTTGCTAAGATGGAGCCGAAGGTTGCAAGCATATGATATATCAGTACAGCACCACAGTGGGATTAGCATTGCCAACGAAGATGGGCTCTCAAGACAATGAATGGGGTAAGGTATACTCAGATAGACCTAACCATCTCAAACAACGTTTCTCAAGGGTCACTCGAAAAACTAGCTTGGGTTATCCAGGGGGGAAGATATATGAAGATAGGTGAAGGATGCCAGCCTTCCCAGATAGAATTGTGTAAATATTTCTGTCATTTGTAAATATTAATGTAAGCCACATCTCGGTTTTCTTAAATATAAGAAAATTATAGTAAATGTTGAACTTCCAAAATGTAACCACATTGCACTCTTCTGGAGGAAAGCTGATAAGTCAATCATTGAGTTATTTTTTGATGTCAAAACTTGGAGCCGAGATTTCTAGATAAAGGCATTCTGAACATTGTTTTGAGGCCAGAGTTAATGGCTAGAATGTACATGTATAATTTCTTTTATTCCTGTGGCATCCTGACCAGCTGCAAGATCAAAAGGGCTATTAACCTCCGAATTTCTTTTAGCCTGGGAACCAATGAGAAATTATGTAATCTAAAATGAGTCAGTAGTACTGTGTTATCAATTTAAAGACAGAAAGACTCAGTGCATTTTGTATTTGTCTTCAAAACATCCAACATTACCAACACTGCTTTGCTCTATGTGTAAGTTTATTGCAGAACTGTGCTATCTCTTAGATATAGCTTGGAAATAGGAAAATTATACTAGTTGTTTTTTTCTTTCTTGATGTCAGAGATATTCTAGTGTATTATTTTGGGTCTATATCATATGAGCGAATCGCACAAATCGCGATCGCTCATGTGGTACGTTCAATATTATGAGCATTCACAATTTGTGTGATTCGCTCATATAATATAGACCATATTATTTTATGCATTTTCCTGTGATCTCTGAACTCTTGACTAGCACTGTATAGTAAGTATTGTTTTGTGTTCTTCTTATTTTTCATAAAAAATTTTAAACCTTTCAACTGTGGCTGTTTTATGTAGAGATAATTTAAGCTCTAGAGTACAGTGCATATATTTAGTGATACTGTCCAAGCCACCCCAGATAAGCCTTGCTGTTCAGTCACACTTACCAGTTGGATAATAATATTGCACAGTAATAATTGGACACCCTTTAATAAGGGCCTTTTTAGTAGCTGATATTAGTGGTTGCTGGCAAGTGGTACTACCGTATAGTCTGGGTAAAAGTGGCACAACTAGAGAACCTGTGCCAGCCTTTCCCAGGAGTGTCTGTGTGTTTGTATATAACTCATATCCCAAAGAGTGTGTGTGTGTGTGTTTGTGTGTGTGTGTGTGTGTGTGTGTGTGTGTGTGTGTGTGTGTGTGTGTGTGTGTGTGTGTGTGTGTGTGAGCTACTTGGGCAGGGACACGAAGCACTGGTTGGACAGAGAGGGTGCTGGAGGTTTTAGCTTGACCACTAGGCTGAGATCTGGACCCTATGACTGTGCCAGTGGGGATTCTTATTGGGGATCTGGAGATAAAAGGAGAAACCAGCCCCAGACTGACTGTGATCTCCATGTGCTCTTAAGGAAAATTGTACTTTACTGTGTATGTATTTGTTATCCTTCCCAATGTGGATGCCCCTCACTGGTGTTAGTGGTAATTATTAAGGGTCCATATTTGCTGGGCCAATGCATGGGCATCACAAAAGGTACAGTCATTGAGATGTAGTTATTAAACTGGGTTTTAAGCACTGCTGCTCATTTTTGGCAAAAATGTAGTCTGCAACTGGAAAAGTGTCTGGATTCTCTGCAAGGACTGCTATATGTGTATATGATTGCATTTGTGTGTGCGAGTGTGTGAATATATGTGGGAGTGTGTGTGTGTGTGTGTGTGTGTGTGTGTGTGTGTGTGTGCGTGTGTGAATGTGTGTGTGAGAGTGTAAATGTGTGTGCCTGTGTATGTGTGTGTGTGTGTGTGTGTGTGTGTGTGTGTGTGTGTGTGTGTGTGTGTGTATCACCTCTCTCACTCTCTCTGCCTCTACGTATATATATATATATATATATATATATATATATATATATATATATATATATATATATATATATGGGTCCTTGTTTTATTGACAGTATGGTTCATCAAACTGTATTTTGTCAAAATTACTTTAGTGAAAGTGCATTTTGTTAAAATACACTTTTTCTAAAGAAAACAAACAAAAAAAAAATATGCCTTTAGCATGTACCGTTAGTTGTACATCGACGTATACTGCTGATGTACAACTAAGGAAACTCTTGTTGAGATTGTAGTACAGTTGGGATAAGGGAATATTCCCTTTTCCCCACTGTAGTGAGATCTCGGACTGAGAATGTTAAAATAGGGGGGGTGTGTGGGTGGCGCAGCCCCCCACATGGGGGGTACAGGGGGGCTTTCGCAGAAGTCAGTTTGCGGAAGTAAGGTTTGATGAACCTTACTTTCGAGTAAAGAACATAGACCCATATATATATATATATATATATATATATATATATATAGTTATATTTATTGTTATATATTTAAAGCAATGTGTTTCTCTAAAGCTTGTATACAGCTAATCATAGCTTTATGACTTTTTTTCATCAATTCCCAATTCATCAGATCAGTAGAGATACTGAAAATGCAAGGAGTTTAGAGCTTTCTCCCCTGCAGGACTCATGTTAAATCATGTCTTTAAGTTTCACTGGCTCAGCAGTTGAAATATTTGCTGAGCCACTTTTGATGTACAGCCACTTGAGAAATTGACAAAGGGCTGTTTGTTACTATCTATCCATCTGTCTATCTATCTATCTATCTATCTATCTATCTATCTATCTATCTATCTATCTATTTACTGTCTATCTATCTATCTATCTATCTATCTATCTATCTATCTATCTGTCTATCTATCCATCTATCCATCTAACTGTATTTATCATATTAGCAACATAAACTGTTCAAGCTTGGCTAAATAAGTATATGAGCATGAGTCATATATATCTAAACATCCTACACACACACAGACACACACAGACACACACAGACATACACACACATAAAAGGAAATGAGCCATTAGTTAATGACTTCATTCTACTAAGTGAAGAATCACTAATAAGTTTGCTATACAAAAGTAATATATGCATGGACACATTATAGTAGTCAATTAGGCACCATTTTCTTAGGAGGTGAAATTAAACTGTCCACGTCCATTTTTCCTTGAATTTGTGTCCTTCATAGTGGATGGAAAGTATTTGTGAGGGATAATTTAATTTATCCATTTAACTAACAAATTTATAGAGCCGTTTTCATTCTGACGAGCCAACATTTGTAATGAGTTTAAAACTAAGCTGAGAGTAAGACTTAGTGAACAGAGAATGAAGGGAGAAGATTATTTAGTCAGGGTTTGATTAGAGATGCAACATTTGCATTCATTTTATCAGCATACTAACAGTGGTAAAACATTTCTATTTAAGGCTTGGTGGTAGGAGGTTTAACCTTGGGGATCATGCATCTTTTTGATGGATTTCAAGTTGTTCTTTAAAGAGGTTTGTCAGGAATGGAAGTTACTAATATTGGTGGAAAAGTATAGTTTTATTACAAGATATTTAATCCCATTAAATGTCTTGATCCCATTTCTTGGATCTTTGAGAATAAGGATTTCTATTATATGTGTGTTTCTTGAAAGACACACCTAAAGCATGCAAGTGAAAAAGTTGCATTATTGCTGTGAAGAAACATAAATTACCGAACAAAATTTTCAGCTAAACAAACTAGATACCGATACCCAGAAGCAATTAATTATTTATAGAGAGTAAAGTTGAGAAAGATGATTATAAAGAAAGAAATGGTTTGTGATTGTACTATGAACCCTGTTACTCCAAATGTTAATAGTACAAATTTATTACACATTTTTTTTGTTTTGAGGGCCAAGCCCACACCATTCTCTTGTAGGTCAAAACTCTTCACAATGCACATCTGTATTATATCTATATCTATATATCTATATATATATATATATATATATATATATATATATATATATATATATATCTAAAGAACATACACACACTAACTCTGTAATAAAATGACAGTGGAGGAAAGACTAGATCCATAGCTTGCTGACAGTGGTTTTCAGTATAACCATTCTGCCTTTCTGCCACTCATAGAAACTACCCTCAGACAGTTGTCAGACAGATTCCAAACAGTTAATAGGGAAGATAAGTATACAAGGTCAAGAAATATAAGAAGAGAAACCATGGCAGTGCTATGATAGGCAGGAAGAAGGCACTTTGTAATAATAAAAGGACTGGGAGAAAACATGACTGAAAGGTAAGAAACTTTATCACAGAAGATAAAGCAGTTAATGACATCAGAGAAATAACTACTTTTTATTGGCCATTTTGCAGATTTCTACAGTAATAAGGGGATGTAGAGTCTACATACCACATGGAGAAAATGGCATTATAAAAATACCAGCAAATCTGAAGTTTTTACGTGGAGCTTTTAAAATGGCTGAAATGTCACATAGCAAAGATAATTAATAAAGACAATGTGTTACTAAACATATACAATGCTACAGAATGATTAATTTGCTATCTATTACTGAAAAACCTTTAAAAAATATCTATAAGTGGTCATGATCAAGTAATGCAAAAAGACAGTTTGCAAGTTGTGTTTGTGATTGCTTATATACACCAGGGGCACCAAATAAGGTATGTTTCACTGTGTAACAGATTCCCTTCCTGCATCTCTGGTCTAACTTGTTTATATTGACTTACAGTCCAGTCTTCAACCATTTTATAAAATATGAAAAATACCAAAATATTCACGTAATAGCAAAGTAAATGATGCAGAACTCAAAAACATTTGTAAAGCTGATGGTACAAGCAGACATAATGGTCAGCAGACTAAGGATGAAGACAATGTAGCACATTACCTTTCTGGCCTTCTATGTAACTTGATTTGTAACACTTCTTGGTGGGATCATGCCAAACCATGAGGTCACAGTTAACATCTTTCCAAGTCATCAAAAACTCATATCAAAGGTAGTAAAAAGCTAAGAGCTTAGCCACTGATGAACAATTTGAATGATATGTAGCCTTTCTATGCCTAACATCACCATTATTGAAATTGGGAGAAAATGTGTTAAGCATTTTGCTCCATTGGGTTGATAAAAAGTCTACCTTCAGCTACTTACTGATGTGCAGGAAAGATAAAATGGCTGGCAGATGTTTATTCATCTGAACACAAACATAATAATACTATTATTAGTTTTTCCTTTGTGATAATGGGCCCTAAACTGGCAACACTAGAGGGCCTGGCTGAAGTCAATGGATGGACTGGAGGTTGCAACAGTGCCTCACCTGGACACACTCTAACTTAGAGGAGGAAGCTAAGATTTGATCTGAGTCATCCCCTTATTTATGTGCCTTTCCCTCAGTGGTTCTTACAAGCTGGACAGTACAGTGCAGAAGCTGAAGAAGTAGATTTCATAGTGTTAACACCTGAGGGCCCTAAGGCAGCTTCTTAACATTTAAGCAGTTCCTGACAGACCTGACAAGATTTCACATTATGTTGTGCCACTAGACAAAATAAATAAATATAATTGTAGTCACACTAAGGAATCTGTCCACCACAGTTACACTTTCCCTTTTTTGAGATGGCTGTATAAGAAAAAAACATACAGAGTATACAGAAAAAAGAAAATCTCCAGTAGGGAACTTATCATATCGATCATTCATGTTGTGATGTTAATAAGAAACTATGTGTAGTACAGTGGCTGCACACACACACACACACACACACACACACACACACACACACACACACACACACACACACACACACACACGCATGCATGTACAGATGCAGAAACGTGTATACTAAAGTGGCCATGCATGAATTCTGATACAACTTTTGTCTGAAAGCTCAAGTAGCCTTTCATACAACTGTCCAAAATAACATTTTACCTGCATGGTGTTTTTGTTGTGAATTTATAATATGCCCTTTATCTGTCTATCTATCTAACTATCTATCTATCTATCTATCTATCTATCTATCTATCTATCTATCTATCTATCTATCTATCTATCTATCTATCTATCTATCTATCTATCTATCTATCTATTTTGTTTTATTTATTGAGTTAGTTTGCTTACTGAGGTAGTACACTGATCACAACAGTCCATTTGCAGGCACAGCTTGGATGAATAAATTCACAAAAAATAAAACAGAAGAAACTCACAGAGTAATCACTGAAGGTAGATAATCTCATAGACAACTAATACAATGTGCAAATATTATTAACAGAGTAAAAAATGTGAATTAAGTTTAGTAGTAAATATGAGAGAAAAGCAGCAGGTGAAACAGAGGGTCAAAGTGGAAGGTGTCTTGTAAGTTGAGGTCTGAATGTGGGGAAAGAGAAGACTTCTTTTTGCTGAAGGGGGAGAGATCGCCAAAGTTTGGGTGGAAGAATGGAGAAGGAATGGTCAGTACAGTGTAGTTTGGTTTGGGGTTTCTGGAATGAGTGAGTTAATTGGGAGAGGTTGTGGAGGTTGTAGGGGATGGCTTCATTATGAAGTATGGCTTCAAGAGGTAGGAAGGCACTGGGATGAAGTAGTTTGAAAATCAGAGACCCTAGGTGTAGTTTAATCCTGCAAGAAACTTGTAGCTATTTGGTTTTGGACTAGGTGATGCAGTGATGTTCCTGAAGGGCGAACTGGAAATGAATCAGCAGATTTTGTTTACGATAGTCTGTAAAGTGGATGAGGTTTTCTTTAGAGGTTGGGGATATAATGAGGAGCCCATATTCAAGTTGAGCAAGGAGGATTCCTTTGCCTATTGCATCTCTAGGTGGTCTGGTGAAAAAGGGAGATATTTTCCAAGATTAGAATAAAAGAGAACTGGTCTTTTTTTCTTTGCATTTTCAATGTGGCTTTGGAAGTTAAGTGACTGTCTAACCATAAACCTAAATATTTAAAGGACTATTGAGGAACCACTGAGATCTGCAATGTTGAGACTTTTAGGGGGTTTTAAGCTTTTGTGAAGTTCTGAATATCATACTTTTATTTGTGGGGTGTTTAGGAGTAGCTCATGTTTGTTTAGCCAAGAATTACGAGAGTGAAAGTCAGACTGAAGCTGAGTTTTGAATAGGTGAATGTGTGAGACTGGACTGAAGAATAACCATGCCATCTGCATAAAGAGTAATAGGAAGGTTAAGGAGATCAGAGCATAGTTTGTTAACGAAGACTGAAAACAGCAGTGGCGTAAGTATGGATCCCTGGAATACTCCTCTGGTAAGGGGCACTGGAGATGATAGGGAAGATCCTATTTTGACTTTGAAATATGTATTTGTTAAGAAATATTGGAACCAGATGACAGTGTTGGGGCTAACCCCAATTTCTTGGAAAGGGTGAAGGAGTATGAGGAGGCCAATAAGAAGAAAAGCTTTGATAATATCAATGAAGAGCCATCCTGAAAGGGTCCCTTTATCCATGTTGAGAAAGATCTCATCTGTAGGTGACCATAGTATTGTCATTGTACTATGACCAGTCCAGAACCCATGCTTTAAAGAATGAGGAGGTGGTATTGTTGGATTTAAGTGGATAGTTGGTTGTATATTACTTTTTCAAGTATTTCCCAAGTATGTGTGTGTGGAGGGGGGGTGGGGCTGAAGTGGAAGGCATTTTCTGGCTGAGGCTGTTTGGGAAGGAGTTTAATAGGAGTAGTTTTCCATATGTCTGGGTTTTTATTTTGAATTATACAGAAGTTATAAATGTGGAGTAGAGGTGGGGTGAGGAAGTCTTTGCAGAGTGATATAAACCAAGGAAGTAGGTCATCTGCACCAGGGAGCACATTAAGGGATATGCTTTCCAAAGGGTGTACAAGTCCTTCTGTCTAACTTTTTTTAAAATAGAATATGGGAATAAAAGGAGAGGGCTTGGTGAGTTGGGGGGGGGGTTAGGGGTTGAGGTACTAGGTAGGTGGCTGAATTCATTAAGAAAGCCAGAGGTTATGTAGAATAGTGAAGGCAATACAATTTTCTGATAAGGGGTTTTGCCTCCATGAAGACCATGCATTGTCTCTTGAGCTGAGCTTTCAGTACAGTGGTTAGCCAGGGGCTTTTCTTGTATTTGAAAAGGCACAGTGTAAGAACTGTTGTAGCTGACTTGGAGTTGTATTAGTTGGTAATGGGAGACCAGTCAAAAGCTGCTAGTTGTCTTTTGAGGTTGCCTGCATAGATTGTGGATCTGGGTCTGAGTGTAATTAGTTTGGGTGGCAGTTTTGATGACTGTTGGATAATTTCCTAAGTTATTGGGGAGTGGTCACTGAATGAGAATGAGAGAACAGATATACTGGAGAAGATGGAGGATTGTTAGTAATTAGCAGATGCAGGACGAAGGTTGTTGGTTCTGAGACTTGGAAGAGTAGTGTCACTGACTAAGTGCATAAGGTTGATATTGGCTAGGAATATCATAATGTAATTTCTCAAAGGACTTAGTTTAGGTTAAAAATCACCTACAATAACAGTATTTTTATAGTTGCAGGGAGCTGAGGTGATAGTAAGAAAAGGTGATTGACATTTATGAAGAGAAGCTGGAAGAGGAAAGTAGGCAACTGCTATTAGAAAGTGACTGTTCTTCCAGAAGAAATGTTTTAGAAGGATCCAGTTGGGTTCAGTGTCTGAAGGAGCATTTGCTTGAGCAATGATAGTTGGTTTAAGGTTGTATTTTATAAAGAATGAGAGTGCCCACACCTTGTATATTGCTAGGTCTTGTGTCTTGGAGGTATTTGTAGGAGGGAAGCAGATGCTTAAAATTAGGACTGTTTTGTTTTGTTTAAGCCATGTTTCAGTGACAATTATGAAATTGGGTGAGTGGGTTGTAAGGAAGGCATTTATCTGGTCAGGTTTATTAGAAATGCTTTGGGCAGTAATGCACTGGTAAGGGTGGAGGTGTTGGTTAAAGTTATGGGTGTTATGTGGTGGGAGGGTCCTGAAGTGGATTCAATGTTGGCTCTGAGGAGGAGCATGAGCAAGACAGGGTGAATTTATAGAGCTGTTTAGGAAGTTTAAGGAGGGGTTTTTGGGGTGTGGAAGATTTGGAGGAGTTGAGTTAAGGGAGTATAAAGATGGAGTTGTTACGGGTAAAGTGGAAAAGGAGTTTTGAAAGTAAGTGGCAGGAGTCTATGATGAAGTTAGAGAACCAGACACTGTATACGGAAAGGTTAAGGGAATGAGAATGATGTGTTGTTTGTTAGTGCTTGAGGAGGCTGGATGTAGGTTTAGTGAAGTTGTGTGTACCTTTAATAGGTGGTCAGACGTGGGTGGAGACAGTGATGTATAAACTGGAGAGCTTGGGGATGGCTGGGGAATTGGGGGTGGGAGGAGAGCAAAGCAGGACCCACCTCCCCCCAAACTGATGTCAGGCTGTGAAGGTATGCAAGGTGGATGCAGGACATAGAGAGACAAAACTGCCCAAGCATAGTAGTGGTTAGGCAAAAATAAGGGAAAATAAATAAATAAATAAAAAAGTGGAGGAAACTAACTAAAACTAGACTCTCTTAATTGTTAAAGCTATAGGAGTTCATTTTCACAATCAAAAACAAGTGTGTAAGGTGAGCTTCAGATAAAACAAGCAAATGAGACCAGGTCCCCTGCAGGCACTTGAGTAAATGCAGCTTATTTCCCTGAGTAAGGAGGGTGGGCTAGTAAATTGCAGTCTGCCAAGATGGGTAAGGAGGCTTTGAGCCTATCCATCTATTTATCTGTCCATCTATTTATCTATCTATATTTATCTTTCTTTCCCTCTCACATTAAAAGTGGTCTGTCTAATATGAACAGAACCATATCTAATTGCTAATCTGGCATCCAGAGCATTTCCTCGAACTGACACCAGTAAACTTTAAGCTGAGGACCTAAAATAAAAGCTCTTCTAGTTTTCACAATAACAAGCCAATCTTCTTTCTAGAATTGTGACAAGCAGCTGTCTACCACACAGTAAGCACTTCAGCTCATGATTACAAATGCAGCACTGGCATTTGATAAACAAATGCAGGCATTGCAGTGTACTTCTGCACTATTGCCACTTATTAACCACACCTCCTGACAGCTTCAGGGTTTCATGAGGAAGAATAAAGGTTTTCACCTTGAAGAAAAAAAAGGCCACCTACTCTGAAACTGTAGATATCTGCTTCCTACAAATGTGACTAGGAGCCTGTCACAGTTAAACTAACACACACTAAGCACTTTAGTACTTCAGCCAAGAATGTTATTCATAACTCTTAGATGCCTATTTCATTGTAGAGCATTCATGATTTTTGCCTTATGATTTTGCCCTATCTTTTACAGAATTTTCCCATAAATTACTGAGGCTTACAATCAGTCAATAATGACAATCAGAGTTTCAAACTTTGCAATTTTTAGAAAATGCATATTGATACAAATCCTGTTATTTTATTCACTTTTTAGGTGACTTAGAGTTTGTTTGTTCATAGGTTCATAGGTTAGTACTAGGCTAACTGCCCGTGTGGGTCATTTTAAGCCTAGCCAATTACCCCATGTGAGAATTGAACCCTGCACCTCGTGTCTGTAAGGTGAACACCTTAACCATTATGCCAGCCCCTTCCCTTGTCTTTTGACTTTTCCCGGTTAGGGGTCGCCACAGCAGAACTTTGGTTCGCTAATGATTGGCAGTGGATTTTTACAGTGCCAAGTTGGCAGCCAGCCGCCCAACCTTCAAAGAAGGCACACCCATTCATGCACACACCTACTTGCATGTCTTTAAACATTACTCGACAGCGGAGAGGACATGCAGACTCCATACAGAAGGCACTCCAGCTGAGAATCGAATGGGAGAACCTTTAGGTGACTTAGAGTAATATTTAAAAATTGTCCCTAGTTTTGCACATTTTGTTCTCATTATTTCTGGATTTTGCAGAATTCTCTAAGAAATAAGTTAAGAGATACCATATGCCTGAAATGCAATGCTGGTATGTAAGTGAATGTCGGTACTGCGATTCTGCACCACTGGCACCTGCTTATTCATGCTCCCTGGTGGTTTACACCTGTGGAAGATACCACCTTCACCCTGCCATAGTCATGGCTCTTGGTTTGAATCATTGTTGCATTGTATTAAAAACTGGACAGTAGTTGTAAATATGCTTATGTCTGAAAGCAAGGTGGAAAAGTTTTATTCTATTATGGTAGCACATTCAGTTTAATTGCTTTAGGATGGTGCATGCATGACTGCTGGGTGTTGGCTATGCTGTAAATTTGGTAATTCTATATTAGCTAAATTGGAACTTCTTTTCGGGGGGTTGAGTTGCCAGTGGTGTGTGTACTAAAGAAATGTTCTGACACAAGTAGAATGCTAGCTGTTAACCCTTGTGGATTAGGGCAGGCATTCATGTATCTGATGCACTGATCCTAGTTTCTTATTCACGTCTTTTCCTTTGGTGTTAACATAATCACTGACATTAACTGTTGCTAAGGACCCCTTACGTATTTCTAGGATTGTACTCAGTATTTGCCATATTGATCTGGATTGCTGTTATGTCAGTCTCTCTTGTACTCTCTTTGAATGGGAGAAAATCACACATTTTTAGTTTTGTTTATGTTTTGAAAAATATGAGTTTATTCTCTGTTAGCCAGAGGAAAAAAGAGCTAATGGGTTGTTGAATCTGTTAAATGAGAATATTGTTATTGTGCTTGCTACTAAGAAAAATAGATTTGTCAACACAATGCAGAAACCTAACATTGCAACATGTCGATGCTATGCACTGGGAAAAATAGCAAAGTGTAACGCATCTAGAATGGGGCCTCGTGGTACCCCAATGTCTTATTTGAAATTTAAGGGCATAGCTTTTTTCAGACCACACACTGATCTCTGTATTTCAGTGTTGCTACAGACAATACTGCAATAATACTGTAATGGTATGTCACAGTCAGCTGTATCAACCACAAATTAAGAATAATGGAGCAGTAGATTTACCATTATCATGATATTTTAAAACATAGCTGCTTAGATCAACTAGATCTAGGCATACAACATCAGGGGGATATATTTCCATAGGAACAAGATATCTGATTAAGATGAGAGACAAAAAATATAAGGAATGGAAGAGAGGTCGAACTACAACTTTGAAAACTGAAATAAGCTGGACAGATTAAGCATAGTGTGAGACAAGATCAAGAAATTTTTGAAGAAAATTTATATAAAGATATTGAGCATAATAGGAAACTTTTTTATGGATACATAAGATGTGGAAGGAGTAAAGACGCAGAAATTGATAAACTGTGTGTACATTCTAAAATTTATTCTCACACACAACGGACTATAGATATATTTACAAAATCTTATGCAAAACAGTTTGGATCCACAAAAGGAGTCCTAGTGATATCCAGGTAACCCCAGACTCTGCGCAAAATGGAACCAAACCAGACCTCTCAACCGTACCGAATCTCTCATTTTTTTCCATTTTTGAGGTCAAAATAATGGGGTGCCACGAATTCCAGATTGACCCCTTTAATTCCCATTTTTTTTTTTGAATTTTTTTTTTTTTTTGAATTGCAGGGTGTGCGTGACTTCAGGTTAGTGAGGGAGACTGCCAGCCAGTCAGAACTCAGAATAATGTCACAACACCAAAAAGAAACATGCACACGGACATGGGTTAGGAGGCTCTTGATATGAATGCCAATGCCGAGGGCAATTATCTTTCCATTCCCTGAGTCAGAGTCCCCGTCATATTGTTGGGGTAAACAGTTTAGTTAAACAAATGTAATGTATTATCTATTTATTTATTTAAATTAAAAGCAAATCGCTTAGTGTCAAGTTTGCATACTTTTTTGCATAGTTGTGGCTCCAGATGAAAAGTAAATTTTTGTTATTGATGATTAATTACAGCTACCTGAATGTAGAGCACATTTCAGATTGATTATTAACAGCAATTTGCTATTAGCAACTATGTGTGTGTGTACAAATACTTAAAACCTCATTTTTTTTTCATATGTTAGCAGGTAACTTAAGTACACATAACCATCCGATTTCTGAGTACTTCTTTATGTTTTTATTATTAATCTTACACCATTTGTCTTCATGTTAATACTTTTTGTTAAAGATGGTTTACAAGTTAAACTGTTGACTTAAGAAATGGCTCGGAGAGGTCTCCATGAGATTTGATGTTTATTTATATAGCACCAATATTCTCAGATAGGCAAATTAACACTGCAGTATGTTTGTTCAGAACCCTGACAGAACTGTATCCAGTTTTAATTGGGGTGTCTTTTTACTGCTATAACCACTAGAGCTCACAGTTTTTACTTAACTGAAAGCATTTTCCGTTGCATATCTGATCCTAACCGTGTGCCATTTTGTTGTATAGCTGTAAAATGTTACAACATTATCTCTCTAATTGTCTCAGCTACATTCATGGGGTTTTCTGTCCAGGCTGTGATTCATCTGTCACATTTCTTAATTAAGTCATAAATGCAAACATAGTACAATAAGGAGTAGGAAGGACACTTTCCTGTGTGAGAAGAGATGGTTGTGAAACATACAGAAGTGAAAACAGTTGCTTATTTGTTTTGTGCAGTCTAGGCAGAATATTCTGAATCCCATGTTTCTTTTATAACTTTTAATTGTCCAGATTTTCACAGAACTTCCTGATTTTTCCCTCATATGTTTGGCAGCTTTGGCCTACTTCTCATAAAATGTTTGGCTTTCTGTCAGATCACTGAGTATTGAAGTCAAAAAAAAATTTAACTGTGTGAATGTCAGACCGTATGCTGTTTAAAAAATTCATGCTAATGCAAAATCTGATTAACTTTCTAAGTTTATAAGAACTATATCTTAAAATTGTTCATACTTTTGGGCCTTTCTCCCCTCATTAATTATGGTTTTGTCTGGATATCTTGAGCTTAGAGGCTGAGAGGTATAGTTCAGGTATGACTTTTTTTGTGGTGCACTTATGTGTGTGGCAGTTAACAGTTCATGGATGAGCAAAACAGCCCACCTCTAGTTTAAAAATTGGAGACCTACTTTGTTGAGGGCATTGAGAGGTTGGTTGTCATAAATAAGAGACACCAAAATGGTGTGGTTTGTTAACGAGATGATTTGCACCATAGTGAGTAAATTTGGTAACAGTCTGAAACATGCATGTTGGGGAAATTGCTGAAAACTATTTGGGAAATAAAATGGATGCAGATGGGTGGCCAAAACTAATTTTGAGCAAAATGGGAAATGTCATGTTTTTATTCATTAGATTCGAGTGCTAAGACATCCACAGTGGTGCAGCAGTTAGCACTGTCGCCTCACAGCAAGAGGTTCTCCAGGTCAGTTCTCGGCTGGAGTGCCTTCTGTGTGGAGTCTACATGTCCTCCCCACAGTCCAGTGACATCTAAAGACATGCAGGTAGGTGTGTCCGTGAATGGCTGTGCCTTCCTTGAAGGTTGGGCATCATGCTAGCAACTCTGCACCATAAAAATCCACTACCAATCATTAGCGGACCGGAGGTCTGCTATGGCAACCCCTAACTGGGAAAAGCCGAAAGACTTAGATTAGAGTCCTAAGACATTAACTTTGTACTCATTGCTAAAGCATAGTGTTAAGGACTAACCACAAATGATGAATTTATTATTCACACAGATCAAATCCTGTTCTATTCTGGTGCTGCATTATTTGAAAAAAAATATATAACAGTCAACAAAGAGAACCGTTACAACACTAAACAATATTTTAAACATTAGAATTAATTTTAAAGACATATAGAAGAGGGGCAGGGATCATTGATGTGAAGCATAGATAGTTTAGGTTTGAACAGACATGGACTCTTTAAATCAAGGTCACACAAGGATGTTATAATGGTGGGGAGATAGATGACCTGGTGGTGTAAGGACAGCAAAGAACGCTAAGAACATGTTGGTTGGCTAAAAAAATCTGAAAATGTTTCAAGCCCTTTTCGATGAAAATGTAGGGTGTAGTGGGACTTTGCCCTTCACTGAAAGTTATCCATATTTGTTTGATGGGCTGGGTTTGAATTATTGTTTTCATTTATTAAACTATTAGCCCTCCATTGTGAAGTATATTGTTTAGGGAGGGATGAAGGAACAGCGGCTGCATCTATGTATGTATTAAAAAAGCAACACCTTTTTCTGTGTTATGATTAGCCAGCTGCCTTTTTCAGATTTTATGATAACTTTTTTAGGACAAAAAATACTCCATTATTAAACATATGAAATTGAATGTTCTAAAAAGTTTAACAACATGTTATGCACTTTATGTTTCTAATGCCATGCAGGGGTAATGAGCAAAGATCAAGGGTTTAACCCTGAAGTTCAGCATACAGGTTCTTTGAAAAATATTATTAAATATGCACCACAAACTTAGTATTATGATTTATTGTTACTGGAAAAATGTTTGAGTCCATGTTTTATTTGACTCAGAACTTAGTAGTCTTTTACCAGATGTGTTAAAAATATATATATTTAACTTTTCTTTGTGTGATGTTCTGCGTTTTGTAAAATTCTTTTCATAGGATATTAGCAAAAGCTGCAAATGCTGACATTCTGTTTTACTTATCTCAACTGCCTAAGTAGGAGAGAAAATGCAATAACGCTTCTGATACAAGCACTACAGTATAATGACATGATTCAGATATCTAATGTATACTTTTACTTTTATGCCACCTGAGGAAAGAACTGGTAACACAAATAAGTAACATCTTAACTAGTCAGTGGAGGAGAGTGAGGCACCTGAAGACCGGACGGAGTTAATGTGATTCCTCTTCCCAAGACTGAGTGCAAGACAGAGGTTTAAGTCAGACTGTAGTTGTAAGAAAAATTGTGGACTTGTTGCTGGTGGAAAAAGTATGGAATTTCTAGAAACTAGTAGGACATAGAATCTAAGGAAGGATGGCTTCATAACAGGAATATGATAGACAAGGATGGTGCAATTCTTTTTCTGGATAATCAGAATAAACGTAAGAGGATCTATGTAAATTGACTGGTTAAGTTTTGGCAACTCTTTAATGTGGTGCAGTACTGAAGGTTACTAAGTCCTGGATCTCTGGAGGAAATGTTTCATTTTGGAGTTTGTGCATACTTGGAAACTTCTGAGGGGATGGATCACTGGGGGAAATATTTCATTTTGGAGTTTGTGCATACTTGGAAACTACTGAAGGGATTGATCTTTGGGGGAAATGTTTCATTTTGGTGTTTGTGCATACTTGGAAACTGCTGAGAGGATGGATCTCTGGGGGAAATGTTTCATTTTGGAGTTTGTACATACTTGGAAACTTATGAGGGGGTGGATCTTTAGGGGAAATGTTTCATTTTGGTGCTTGTGCATACTTGGAAACTGCTGAGAGGATGGATCTTTAGGGGAAATGTTTCATTTTGGAGTTTGTACATACTTGGAAACTTCTGAGGGGATGGATCACTGGGGAAATGTTTCATTTTGGAGTTTGTGCATACTTGGAAACTCCTGAGAGGATGGATCTTTGGGGGAAATGTTTCATTTTGGTGCTTGTGCATACTTGGAAACTACTGAAGGGATGGATCTCTGGGGAAATGTTTCATTTTGGAGTTTGTACATACTTGGAAACTTCAGAGGGGATGGATCTCTGGGGGAAATGTTTCATTTTGGTGCATGTGCATACTTGGAAACTTCTAAGGGGATGGATCTTTAGGGGAAATGTTTCATTTTGGAGTTTGTACATACTTGGAAACTTATGAGGGGGTGGATCTTTAGGGGAAATGTTTCATTTTGGTGCTTGTGCATACTTGGAAACTACTGAAGGGATGGATCTCTGGGGGAAATGTTTCATTTTGGAGTTTGTGCATACTTGAAAACTTCTGAGGGGATGGATCACTGGGGGAAATGTTTCATTTTGGAGTTTGTACATACTTGGAAACTTATGAGGGGGTGGATCTTTAGGGGAAATGTTTCATTTTGGTGCTTGTGCATACTTGGAAACTACTGAAGGGATGGATCTCTGGGGGAAATGTTTCATTTTGGAGTTTGTGCATACTTGGAAACTGCTGAGAGGATGGATCACTGGGGGAAATGTTTCATTTTGGAGTTTGTACATACTTGGAAACTACTGAGGGGATGGATCTCTGGGGGAAATGTTTCATTTTGGTGCTTGTGCATACTTGGAAACTACTGAAGGGATGGATCTCTGGGGGAAATGTTTCATTTTGGAGTTTGTACATACTTGGAAACTTCAGAGGGGATGGATCTCTGGGGGAAATGTTTCATTTTGGTGCATGTGCATACTTGGAAACTACTGAGGGGCTGGATCATGGGGGGAAATGTTTCATTTTGGTGCTTGGGCACACTTGGAAACTACTGAGGGCCTGAAGCACAGTTAATTTTATTTTTATAAAAGAAAATTGTATTTTAGTTTTGCACAAGTTCAAGGTTTGATACAAGTTCAAATATTAATATAAGTAAAACACTATTCTGTTTATTTTATGTTTCATGATCATATTTTGTCTGCTCTTCAGTTTGCGTTTAAAAGTTGGTATCCCACAATTCCACTGGAGTGGGTGGGGGTCACATAATTATGCATGCAAATTTCATGTTAATCAGCATACGGATTTGTACCTATTTTTCATGGGCCTTTGTCCAGATTTTTGATGTTTCCAGGTTTGAGAGGTATGATCCAAACAAAGGACAGGGAGGAGATGGAACTTGTAAGAATGACCGGAGAACACTTCAGCAAGAACTGACAGTACCATTATATCTATTATTCACTATGTCATATAAATATGGGGAGATTACTCAGGATTGGAGACATGTGCTTATTAAACCTGTCTTCAAGGGAAAGCAGAGTAGGATAAACCCAGAGTTATATAGATCCTTAAGTCTACTTTTATGTTGTGGAAAAGTAACGGAGAAGGTAATATTGGATAAGTTATTGTCAGCACTGGATAGGCTGGATCTTATACCAGCATGCATATGTTGAAAACAGATCAATTATCACCTGTAACATGATGTTCTATAACAATATAATAACAGCTATGAATGAAAAATTGTGCTGTGATGCAATTTATATAGATTTAACTTCAGCATTTGTCAGGGTCATACACAAAACACTGATCAATAAATTAGTACAACTAGATATTGATGTACTCTTGATAAGGTGGATAGCTGCATGGCTTACAAATAGGGCATGGCAAGTATCATACAGCAACTGGACAGGTGAAATCCTTGGTTATATTCAGTGTGTCCCACGGGGCTCTCTCCTAGGCCCTTACATGTTTAGATTGTATCTTTCAGACCTAACTTTTTCATCTGAGGTGTTCTACTGTCTGTATGCAGATGAATTGAAATTGGGTAAACTGATTACATGTGTTACAGATAAGGCATGTCTGCAAAATAATTTTACTAAATTGACCATTTGGGCACAGGAGAATAATATGCTGATAAATACATGAAAAACTGAGCATATGAGATTTGGGAGACATAAATTGAAAGGTGAATATTTAATACAGTACGCAGTGATTGAAACTGTAGACTCATTTAAGGACCTTGGTATATGGGTAGATTCAGCTATGTGTTTTTCTAATCATATCAACCAATTGGTTAATGATACTTATAGAATTGTTGGTTGTATAAAATGATGTATAAAGTCTAAGAAATCAAAAATGATGATGTCATTGTTTGTTAGTTACATTAGATCCAAACTTGAGTATGGAATAACAATATTGAGACCCTGTAAGAAAACAAGCATGATTAAATTAGAAAAAGTACAGAGGAAATAGACCAAGGTCATCCATGGATATGAAAATTTAAGTTATTATGAAAGACAAAAATATCTGAACTTGTACAGTGTCTCTTATAGATATCTAAGAGCAGATCTTATTCAGGTATATAGGACATTTAGGGACAACTACCTCTGGGAATGTTTGGGTTATCAAAAAGTAGTAGAGAATCTTCAGACAGCCTATGTAGAAGATTCTATAGGAATGAGAAGTGTATTAATTGGTTATCTGACAGAGTACCTGATGCTTGGAAAAGACTAAAAATTTACATTAAAGCAAGTACTAGTTTAGATATTTTTAAGAACAGCCTGGACACTTACTATGGGTATAAGTGTTATGGTATATTGGCAAGCTATTTGTATGTATGCATGTGTGTAGAGCAGATTGTGTTCTGTTATCTGAGACAGAATACAGAAATCATGTTGTGCTATGTTATGCTTGTTGTTTGTTTATGTACTCTGGTTGACGGGCTGTGTACCACCCTCTCAAGTATTTTGGAAAGGAGAAGTAAACTTTACATTGATCTATAATTCTTTACCCTTTGCTGGTATCCTCATTTTTAGTGTGATGTTATTTTGAATTCTTTCCAGATGACAAGGAACAGGTCTTCGGTTAAATATTGGTTTATTATAATTGCTAGGGAATGAGCAATGCAGTTGTCTAGTCTTTTCTGGAAGATGGGCAGTTGGCTTTTGATGCAGGAACATTCACTACTTTACATTTTTGTTTTGTAGTTTTGTAGTGGTGTGCACTCCAAATTGGTGTAAACATGAAAGTAGATTCAGAAGTATGGTGGTGAGATTGTTGTGTATTTGCCTATTATTGATATAATGTAATTGGCAAAGATATGTGTTGAGTCCTAGACAATTGGCAGTAATAGATTACTCATGGTTCTTTAAAATTACCAGCTTCCTGTTAGTGACCTTTCTAAAAAGTTTTTTGGTTGCTTTTTTATTTTTATTTTGTAGTTTTAAAAAGTAGTTTTCCTCTGGCCCCCTGATTTGTATTTGAAATTTATTTCCAATGTTTTTTTCCTTTGTAATAAGACTGTATAGTTTAGAACTGTATGCATTGTAAGTCTTTGTTTCTCTGTTTCATAAGACCTAATGCTGGTTGACTCTATCCAAGGCAATGGGTTGTGTTTAATTTTGGTTATCCTAGATAGGACATTTCTGTTTACTAATGTTTGGAGGAAAAAATACAATGTACTGCTTGGACAAGGCTGATGACTACATTTCCTGAATGCTGGTGAGTACTAGAATTTTATTCCACTTTCTTATGCTTATGTTTAGTTTGTGAAGGTGTCGATTTGTTTTTCAAGATTGTGAATATAGGATTGTGCTCACTCAGGTTGCTTGACATAATTCCAGCAGATGTAACATTTTGTGGATATTTGGTGATTATCCAGTATAGTACATTAGATGTCCCTGTTCTAGGGTCGGTTCTTTGATGTGAGATTATCAACTGGGAGAATCCTGAAGTTGACATTTTGTAGTCTGGATTTCATTGAAATATCCTCACTAGATATATTATCATGGTACCCAGTTATGGTATAAAATGGGGATTTCAAGTTTTTTTATTGGGTGGGGGTGATGTGTATACATAGGAAATATCTGACCATTTATTCTGAGCAGGTTTAATTGGCACATATGTGGATTGAATGGAGGAATAATGGATTGTTATGCATTACTAGCACTACTAACATCTTTATCTCCTCTTTCTCTGTTATGTCTTTGTAGATAGTGCTTATAGGAATTTTAAAATCTTTATCAAGAATTATAGATTTTAGCCAAGTTTCAGTTACTGGTAATATATGGGGTTATAGTGTATTGCAAAAACCAAATGATGAAACCAGCAGACTCTGGCAAACAAACAATATTTAATATATGTTGCTTAGAAGCACGTATTGAAATATAGGATCAGACCAGTTTCGGCTTGGTAAATCACACAGCCTTAATCAGCCTTCAACACATATTAAATATTGTTTGTTTGCCGCAGTCTGCTGGTTTCATCATTTGTTTTTTGGAATACATTATTCTTGAAACCTTGCAGTTGCCGTACTTGCAGAGATTGTGTTCTTACTGTTATAGTGTATTGCCCAAGATTAAAATCGGGAAATATTATTACAGATGCTTCTAGTAGTAAGACGAACATTTGTTTTTCCAGTTTTCCAGTAAATGTTAGTATTGTATGTTGGTGTGGGGTAACAGGTACATTAGGGTAGGTCTCCAGCTTGGATCGATATCACCTGCACATAATAGCAACATAAATTATACGATAGCTAGAATGTGAGTTTTATTAGTATGCTAGGTCAGTCCACTGATGTATGCAGAAATGAACCTTTTGTTGCTGGTGTTAGGAGTATGGAAGAAATGTGATAGGTGTGATTAGCTTATGTAATCAGTTGGGTCTAAACAGCTTTAGTAACTGCAGTAGCACTAGAAGGAGGAATTACATGATGAGAAAAGTTACACAGAGGGACTGCATTGAGAAGAATGAGGAAAGAAGGGGTATATTGCAGGTGTATTTACAGAAAGCATAATAATGTATTTATAAAAAATAAAATCAGTTTAAAGAATGCTTGTTTGAGGTCTCGATGGATATGGAGGAAATATGGTGGTAAATTTATATTATCTGATGATGATAATAATAATAATAATAATAATACATTTGAAGCATTTTAATGTAGTTTTTGGATGGAAGTTGGGCTGAAATTCAGTGATACAGTAGAAAGAGGATGTATGTGCAATAGTAAACATGTGGCGTAGAAATAGGTATGGAAGATGGAAAATATTTAATGCAATGTACTTTGTTTTCTTTAATAGAAACCTTTGTGGGCTTACCTTTAGGAGAGCTAGTACTGTAGGTGTAAAAAGGGCATGGCTTGAAAACTATAAGTGTGAAGGGGGTTAGGTGGGTAGAGGTAGGGTGGGAGTTCTGTATAATGGCCACATCTCCCATGCATGCAGAAGCCAATTAGTATGCTTATGTCAAAAAGCGTAACCAAGAATCAGGCTAAGGAAACTTTATTACAATACAACCAACCACCATACTAGAGTGGTATTATTCATTGTCTGTAGCCATTTGGGAAAATTATTCATTTTGGTGCTTGTATATACTAGGGATGTTACTGAAGGGCTTGCTTGAAGAAATGTTTAATTTTGATGCTTGTGCATGCTAGGATATATTACTGAAGGGGGTCACTTGGGGAAATGTTTAATTCTGATGCTTGCACATACCTCAACATACTCTGGAGAGGGTCACTTTGGGAAATTGTTCATTGGAGTGACAGCAAAGTGCTTGGGCATACATGGTCAGACGACTGAACTGATTACTGGGCAGAATTATTTATTTTGTGTCATTTTTGTAGTTGTGCATACTTAGGACAAACTAGTGAAGGGGTTGCTGGGGGAAATATCTTGCTTATATGTTAGATAAGTATTGGGCAAACTTGGACAAACTACTGAAGCGACAACTCGGGACAAGTTCACAGATTGCAACTCCACTATCAAAGGTGAAGCATCATGTTTCACAAGGAATATGCATACCATGCAGATATTTGACTATGAATTGCAAAACCGCCTTACTAGTATATTACACTTTGCAAAATTTCTCATTTGCATTTCATTATTTTAAGACCGTTCACATTAGCATAAATGGCCTCTATGAATCTCGGCTCTGCTATACTCATTTGTAAGCATCAGGAATACCCTTATTGCATTTGCTCAAGCCTTAGAATAGTTCTTGGTTCTGCTCCTTTACTTTAGAACTGGCTTTATTTGCATTTGACTGAGATTTGTTCTGAGTGCCACTCTGTTTTTCATTAGTATGTGAAGGCACAGAATAACTGACAATGGGGCAGTAAGACGGTTTTGCAGAGGTAGGAAAAGGCAGTTATATGTATAACAAAAAGAAAAATGCAGTCAAAATATATGCATATTTCATATTTTATGATTGTTGAATATATTAAAGCAAATGGGATTACATACTAATAAGCAGAGGGATGTTGGCAGAAATGTTCTGGCCTTCAAGATGGCGGTAACAATATATGAGCTTCACCTGTCAGAATTGAATTCTGGGAAGAAAATAGAATTTTTAAACAGTTGTACATTTTCACCTATGAAAAAATATGACCAGAACTTAAGCATTTTTAAGGCATCTTCTCAGAATGATAAGCATATCATCTTTTGTAACAAAAAATAAATAAGTAAATAAATAAAAAAGTCTGTCAGCTATGGAAACAAATTTGACTGAGTACAGAAAGCCTACAGTAAGCCGACAACATCAAATAAATGAGCTAAACTCTGTGTCAGTGAGCTTGAACAAGTCATAGTAATCTTTAAGGAGCTACTTAAAGGCAAAAATCTGAAACTGACAAAATGCTTGAGGAAATTGTTAGACAAAATAGTAAAATAGATTATCTTTAGAATAGATCTGGAATGCAAAACATAATAGTCTTTGGGATGCCTGAAGAACCGAGAGATCTTTCTGAATGTGCTACATTTGCCAAAATAATATAATGGTGGAAATGAAATAAATCAAAGAGTGAGATGAAAGTTACAAATATAGCAAGAAAGTACCAAGTCAGTTTATAAACCTATTGCATTCTTGAAAAACTAAAGAAAGTTTGTAAATATAAGCAATAAAAAATGAGGAATAAGCTGGGAAAATCTTACAATCAATCTGTCTGATGACTTGTTTAAAGAAAATAGCCAGGTAAGATATTAACATTATCCATGCAGGAATAGATTATATAGCTATCAAATATTAACTGTTCTTATTTTAAGTAAAATCTGGTCAGGTTAGAGTGTTCTTTAATGACATCTCAGAATATTAGTCTTTATAAGAAACTGACATAAGTAATAATAATGTTTCACAGAATAAAGAAGATAAGATGCTAAAAACTGAACTTCAAAGATGAAATTGAAAGAAAACAGGCGAAGGTATTAGATTTGCAAAGTCAGCTAGGTGGAAAAAGAATAAAACAGGGTTATAATCAACATACACATAATGGGAAGAAATGCCTCTCTTGTGAACCATCTAATTACTTAAAAGTGACTTCTTGCTGCATGTTGCAAATACTGAACATTAATAAAAAAAATGGTTGCTAATGTCAACAGAAAGCTTGTGGAGATGGCACACTAAGACATACACGGGGGTATTCACAAAGTGCTAGTACCACCACTATAGCCCTAACTACTATGCTCCACCATTATTAAACCTGAACTAGTTGTACCTGGTGGCACTTCATATGCCTCTGAAATAAATGTTTGCCAAAAAATAATTTGCTTCACAGGTGGTTTAATTCTCCATTACATGCAGCTAGGATGTATTTTAGGACACTGTTTTGTAGTATTTAACAATAAATGATAGAAATTCTCTTTCTCAATGCCACATGATAACAAAAAGCAGAAGAAATCATTCTCCAGGCTGTAGTGGAAATCAGAAAGACTAATTATATGATTATTTTACAGAGGTTTTTGCTGTGTATTAATGGACAACAGATGGCTTGCCAATACTTGAAACTATGAAAGGACAAGGAAAATAAATAACAGATGGGAAAACAAAAAATAGAAAACGTTGTACTTGAAATATCTTCATTTTGAGCATAATATAATGATTGCTCTCTTAGAACAAAAATATTGCTTTCTTTAGATGAGTTCAGTTTTATATCTTTGTTCTTCTAGGAAATACATATATTTAATATGAACATTAATCTTGTTTAATTTATTTTAAAATTTCATGTAATGGATTCATTATGTTATTATTAACCATAACTTAAGAATGTTTATGCTGAAAATAATGTTTTGAATAAAAATACTTTTAAGGTTACATAGACAACTGCTCTAGTGTCTTTGTAATGTCGCTTCTCAATTCTATTTTCTACACAAAATGTTTATTGGTACTGCAAATCAGTCAGTGAGCAGCTCAAGGCATTTTTGAGGAGATTTAATGTTTAGTTGAAGCAAATAATGAGCTGGAAACTAGTTTTGGCTTTTGTATAAAACTAAAGCTGATGTCATATGACTATGACTTCACACTTCTTCCCAAAGTGTTATGTACTACAAAAAAGTCTATATTTAAATATATTGGGCACACATTTCTTATATTATACCAAGTTACGATCTCATAAGAGTGATAGCAGATACTTCACTACTGTGTACTATTTTATTTATGAGAAAATATGCTTGATGTATTACATGTTGCTTATAATACTGAATGTTTTAACATTATCATAGGATCCTAGGATCCTAGGATCCTAGGACATTACTAGGCTATTGGGCCTTAGGCCCTTACAAGCCTAGCCAAGAATTTAGCCCATGTTTCAACAAGTCAGCACCCTATGCCACTGTCCAGTAGTGACACAGGTGGAATCCCAGGGATGTATTTTCTGTTACCCATCCAGTTATCCAGGTTGCACTTAAAAAGGTTTAATGAGGTACTCTGCTTTACGTGGAGAGGGAGTCTATTCCACAAAAGGGGTAGTCTCTGGTACACAAAATCTGTCCTGCCAACAAGACCTATTGATGTCACAGACCAGGATGAGGTCACATGTGTGGAGCTTGACTTGCTGATATGCAGCAGTTCCATCAGGGGGGGATCTGAGATTGCTTTTTATGCCAGACAGAGGTAATCTCTGAGGAGTCTGTAGGAAATTGAGTGGAGGAGCAGGGCTTTTAGCCTATTTGTATAGGGTAGATGTTTGAGGCCCTGGATTTTCTGGGTGAAGAACCACTGTGGTCTCTCCAGCTGCTGCAGGTGCTTTGTGAAGTACATGCCGAATGGGGCATTGTATTCAATAATGGGTCTTATAAGGGAAGAATACGGAATGTTATGACCACCTTGTCCCTGGATGACATACCCTTACTAACGAGGTGGGCCATGTAGAAAGTTTTCCATACAATGGAGGCAATATGGTGGTCAAAAGTCAGTTTGCTATCAGCCTGAGTGCCTAAGTCCCTCACGATTGATTGCATGCTTAGTGCCTTATTATCAATGTAATAATTTGTGGGGATGTCACTCTCCCCAAAAGGGATTGTGATGCATTTTTGACATTCAATTTGAGGCCATGTTTCTGGCACCAGTCATTTGTTTGGGTGAGACCCTCTTGGAGGATGTCCACACATAGGTGTCGGAAGCTGTTGAAGACTGGGGCAAGACGGGCATTTATGTCCACCTAGTATTTTCAACCAATATATATATATATATATATATATATATATGTATGTGTGTGTGTGTGTGTGTGTGTGTGTGTGCATATGGGTCCCCTTCATATACACACACACACACACACACACACACACACACACACACACACACACACACACACACACACACACACACAGAGAGACTAGGCACGGGGAACTGACTTTGCACAATGTGCAAATGCGAGTCTTATCACAGCAGGATAAAAGACTTTTACACAGTTAATCATTTGGGCCAGTCAGGTAAAAACACAATAAGGCTTCTTCCTGAAGTTTCCAACTTGATGCTTTGAATGCCTTGGAAATAAGTTCACTAACCCTGAAATGTTCAACAAAATACAGACAAAAGTGCGCAACACAGAAAAACTTTGCATAACTGCTAACATATTATAATACACTACTCTCTTCTCACACTGCATTCTTACAGAAAGGCCCGCAAACCAAGAATCAACAAGCTGCAATTAATATCCAACGTTATAGGCTCAAGGGGTCACAGTTTTATAGGACGTTACTATGCTAATGGCCATAGGACCTTTACCAGGCTAGCCATGTTATACCCATGTTCCCATAGGCCATTTTCCTTTTGCCTAGACTTCTGAGAAATAGATTCCAAATAGTAAAGGGTCCAGCATAAATCTATGAACCCATGTAGTAGTAGTACCATAAACACTCAAAAAATAACTAATAAATGAAAAACTAGAATATGTTGCGGCATTAAATCCCCCTAAAGACTGTTTCAGCAATTTCCCATGTATGCGCAACCACCAAAATGAAACAGTTCTCCTAATGACCACCCCCTCAGTAGTCTGTCCATGTATGCATGAAAAACAAATAACATCAAAATGAATCATTTTCCCAAGGTTCCCTTAAGCTTTGGCCATGTATGCAAAAACATCAAAATGAAAAGGTTCCCCTAAGCATTGTCCATGTATGCAAAACACCAAAATGAAACATTTTCCCGAATGACCTGCTCAACAGCACGTCCATGTATGCATGTAAGGAGCAAATGACATCAACACGAATCACTTCCCCCAAGGTTCTCTTAATTACTTTTCCATGTATGCACACGCACAAAAATGAAACATTTTTCCCAATGACCCCTTTACTTTGTCTATGTATGCACAAGCAATAAAATGAAACATTTTCTCCAATGACCCTTTCCGTCAGGTTTGTCCATGTATGCACATGCACAAAAATTAAACATTTTTCCCAATGATCCCTTCAATTTGTCTGTGTATGCACAAGCACCAAAAATGAAACATTTCCCCTAACAATCCTCTCATAAGTCTGTCCATGTATGCATAAGCACTACCAAATGACATCAAAATGAATAATTTCCCCCAAGGTTCCTTTAATTACTTTTCCACCATGTATAATGTACAATCACAAAAACAAAAATAAAGCAATTTCCCCAACAACTTCTTCAGCATTGTGTTTATATGCATAGTGAGCACCAAATGACATAAAAAGGAATCATTTCCCCCAAGGATACTTTGTGTACTTTGTCCATCAATGTAGGCACAGGCACAGAAATTAAACATTTTTCCCACTGACCCCTTCACTTGGTTCCACTTCTAACCATCAAAATTTCAAAACATCAAAGTTCTGATCATAGAGACCAGAACATTGAATTTTGAAACATTGAAGGTTACAACTGTAACCAAAAAAAAAAAAAAGAAAGAAAAATACATTTTAACAATTGTATAAAGGGAGGCTTTGCCCCCTGCACCCCCCATGTGGGGGGCTGCACCCTCCACACCCCCCTACTTTAATATTACAACTCTGAGACCGCACTACAGTGGAGTAAAGGGAAATCTCCCATTTAGCGCTATATGCAGAAGCGCTAAACGGGCGATTTTCTGTTCCCTATCTGTAGTGCCATCACACAGATGGCATATAGACACACACAGTATGCAGGGCACCTTGGTGCCAAGCAAAAACACAAACATTCTCCCACCTGCACTTACCTTTTTCTTCCCCTTCAGTCCTTGGATGTTTTAAAACTCGATGTTCTGGTCTCAATGATCTGATCTTCGATGGTTTAAACGTTTGATGGTTTGAAGGGGAACCCTTCACTTTGTCTATGTAAGCACACGCATGACACTTTTTCTCCAATTACCCCTTCAGTCAGGTTTGTCCATGGATGCACAAGCACCAAAAATGAAACATTTCCCCTAACAATCCTCTCAGTAGTCTGTCGATGTATGCACAATCACTACCAAATGATATCAACTCATCATGAATCACTTCCCCCAAGGAGAAGGTTCCCTTAATTACTTTTCCACCATGTATGCACAAGCACAGAAATGAACATTAATGATGCATTTCCCCCAATGACCTTTCCAGTATAAGTAAAATCAAAATTACATAAAAAAATGAATACTTTCCCCCAAGGCTCATTTACTTTGTCTATGTATAGTATGTACAGCACAGGACCCAAATTACAAAGAAACAACAACATTCAGTCACTCTTGATTGATTTGGAGGGAAGGAGGGCTGGATTATTTATAAGGTCACAGAAAGAACACAACAACAACAATAACAGCTTTAACTTCTGGAATCTGGAAATTTTTACACCTGTGACCTGCCACTGAACCCTGACCAGACACCAGACTGAACTATTAAGTTAGGCTGAGGTGGGGGGAGACAGACCAATGCACTTGCTTAGTACAGTATGCTCAGTCCCCCGAAATTGAAGTTGAAGCCCCCCCCCAACATACACACAAGTGGAAGTTAGTTGAGGGAACTACTGAATATTATTTTTATTGCTATGTATGAACATGATAGTAATCACGACAAAAGGTGGCCACTTCAGATGCTTACAGTTCATTTCAGCTTTATCTTTGCAGTTCTGCATTTCTTTAAAGCATTTTAGTGTGACTAATGCAACGGCTAACGCATGTAGTTATCTTTTACTTATACTCGTTACTGCAACTCTAAGTAAAATAAATAACTGTAGTTTAAGGCTCCAATTTGCTTATACTTTTTTTTTTGCAACTGCTTTAGCTTTCACCTAGAAAACCTTTTAGTGTAATAGTGTAATAAAAATGTTGCAGAGCTTCCAGGGACAGGACTACACTCACAAAAGCTAAATTCTCCTGTACTGTGTTATACTTGGCTCAACTCTGACAATTTTTACAAATGCAATTATGCAAAATATCCCTGATATGCATGCTGACGAATTTCTGCTGAAAGTCTTTATCCAAGAACTGCCTTTACTAGCCAGCTGCAGAGGCAGACAGAGCCCAACAGTGCGAGCTATGATAACTATCGGATATTAATCAGATTCTAATAGAAAAGGAATTAAATTAAAAAAATACAAAAATGTAAAAATGTGTGGTGTTATGTTCACTTCATCACCCCCGTGACCCTCATCACTTTGCACCCTTCCATTGTCTTAGTTTTGTCTTGTGTGCTCGTACAGACTTAAGTTCTTGGAAACTTTTTTTTTTCTTAGAACCTGGTTGGACTCTTCTGGCAGCATGTTTTTGTTTACTCATATCCAGTCAGACGCTGGGCGAGCTATTCTGATTCCTGGTCAACAAAAGCAGACGGTGTACAGAGCAGACCCGCATGTAAAACAAAATAATTTGCAATAATTTAAACCTAATCACAGGTCACAGCCTTAGATTCTCTGTCTGCTTGATGTGGTCCCTTGATGAAGTGTTTTTGGTTGCTTAACCTACCAACAAACACCTTTCTGTCTCTTCCACTCTCCAGAGAACTTTAAGCACTCCACGTCAGCATAGGCAGCAGTTGCATCTTGCTGAGACGCTGTCGCTGACACTAATTAAGTGCCATATGCACATGGTGGAATCTGAGACTGAATCAAACAAAAACAAAAGTTTTTTGCAGCAGGGGTACCGGGACATGATGCTTTAGCGAAAGAATAATGGTGAGGCGGCTGACTGAGCCTGAGCTCAGACTGGGACAGGAACATAGGGGCAGCAGACAGTGAGCCGTGACCATCACATAGCTTGCATTTCATCTCAATCTCCACATTTTCACTAATTAACTGACTGCCATGGTCATAAAATCAAACGCTGAAAAAAGGAAACAAATACAGTTGTTAATGGTACACAATAAGGAATGGAAAGGATTGTCATGGTGTTTTTTTACATGTTTTGATGTGTTAGCTAGCTTTTGCTGAAAGGTGGGAGGGGCCAAGTTGCTGTCAGTAGCTCAGTGCAGCTCAATGGAGAATCTCGGAGATCACACATTTGGACATCATCACACTATAGAGGGGGTGTGGGGATCGGGGAATTTACCCTTTCTTAAACTTTATTTTTTTCCTCACAACCTCACCCTCACTGTAGTGTATATGGACTGTGTGATTGTGACCAGGACTGGTGGGTGCTGGTCCTTTTGTATATGTTACATAAGTTGCTGGATTTGCTGCAAAAGTGGGGGGGGGGGCACCCCTCACCCCTCACTCTATGTTTCCCGTGCCCATGTGTCCACATCACTAAGGGAACTGATGACAGCACCCAGCTTGCAGTCATCTGCAAACTTGGTCATCCATAGCCCACTAGATTTGGTCTTCACCTCTGAGAAGTATATCTCAAACATCAGAGGCCCCAAGACCGATCCCTGTGCTACACTGCTTGTTATGGGTCTACTACTTGAGGTGGTTTCCCCTATTTTGACTAGGTGGATTCTATCAGTGAGCCAGATTGCTACCCATCTGGTAACATATGGATTGATGCCCAGTTGAAAGTTTATCTATTATACCTGAGTGGGGAATTGTATCTAAGGCAATGGCCAAGTCAAGGTAGGTGGTGTGCACTGTC